>NW_026591086.1:49007096-49038031 GCF_907164565.1 Psammomys obesus
TTTTTTTTTTTTTTTTTTTTTTTTTTTTTTTTTATCAATATTGGAATTTTCCGGGATAAGGTACTGGAGACTTATCATCTATTTAGTCACTCAAATGCTTTCAAACAAATGCACACTATTTGCCAAAGATTAGTCAAATTATTAGCAACTGAGAAAGACACAAAGCAAAACAAAACAAGACAAAAAACAAACAAGCAAATCTTTTTCTTTTCAAGCTTACATTATAAATCAGGAAGACAAAGGATGCAAAATATGTAAATTTTACTATACGCTACAGGGTACTGAATAACACTGGAGAAAATGTATCAGGAATAAATTTGGATGTTGGGGACCAGAAAAGGCTGTACCTGTCTGATTTATTAGGAAACAAGTCCTCTATACTTAGGGAGAAGAGTACTTACTTTCCTAAAATGACATGGATTGCACAATGAGGCTGATCACAATTTCTGGGCATTGTTTTTCCCCACAGTGCTAAGCGCCAGGGTTCCTTTGTATTCTTGCTGGAAGGTAAGAGAGAGGAAAGGACCTACCCCTGCTTTCAGAGCAAATAATGATGTGCACCTCACATCAAGTTAATTTGAGGGGTCAGCGTTGTTTACATCAGTTCTTTGTTTACATCAGTTCTTGATGTGAATGAGCTGCTGCAAAGGGTGAATATTTGACAAACATGGCAAATCAGTAAGGTAGCTCCAGAGATGCATTTGGGACATTTGGATAACCAACCAAAGAAAAGCTGAGGGGCTTTTTTGGTTTCATCTAAGTGCACACTGAAATATGAAATACCCTCTATGCATACTGTGATGGTGAAGGTACAGCCATCTGGTCTTACAAGGTGATACCAGTGGGACATAAAGAGACACTTTCCTGAATTTGATCTTAAAGCACTGATTTCATGGATGTGCTTTTGAGGTTGGAATTTCTTTTAATTGTCAGAAATCCATTTTATGCAGACTTAAGGATATAGATAGAAAAGCAACCTAATATATGTATGTATGTCCTCCATTTTTTAAGTAAAAATTAAGGCAGATAATTTTTTACTTTTATTTTTTTTAACTTTTGTTAATTATACTTTATTCACTTTGTATCCCCCCATAAGCTCCTCCCTCCTCCCCTCCAGATCCCATCTTCTACATTACTACAGAAGCCACTTGGACACTGAACTGCCATGGGCTACATCTGTGCAGGGGCTCTAGGTTATCTCCATGCATGGTACTTGGTTGGAGTATGAGACTCTGGAAAGACCCCTGTGTTCAAATTTCTGGTCCTTTTGCTCTCATTGTAGAGTTCCTGTCTAGTTCCTTACTATTTCCCACTTCTTTCATAAGATTCTATGCACTCTGCCCAACAGTTGGCCATAGTCTCAGTGTCTGCTTTGATAGTCTGCAGGGCAGAGCCTTTCAGGGGCCCTCTGTGGCAGTTTCTTAACTTGTTTCCTGTTTTCTTCTTTTCTGATGTCTATCCTCTTTGCCTTTCGGGAAGGGGATTGAGCATTTTAGTTAGAGTACTCCCTCTTGATTCGTTTCTTTAGGTGTACAGATTTTAGTAGGTTTGTCCTATATTATATGTCTATATGAGTGAGTATATACCGTGTGTGTCTCTCTGCTTCTGGGACAGCTCACTCAGGGTGATCCTTTCCAGTTCCCACCATTTACCTGCAAATGTAATGATTACCTTGTTTTTCATTGCTGAGTAATATTCCATTGTGTAGATGTACCACAATTTATGTATCCATTCTTCAGTTGAGGGGCATCTGGGTTATTTCCAGGTTCTGGCTACTACAAATAAAAGTGCTACAAACATGGTTGAGCAAATGTCTTTATTGTGTACTTGAGACTCCTTTGGATATATGCCTAGGAGTGGTATGGCTAGGTTGTGGAGAAAGGGGAATCCTCCTCCACTGCTGGTGGGAATGTAAACCACTTGTACAACCACTCTGGACATCAATCTGGTGTTTTAGCAGATAACTAGAAATAGCGTTTCCTCAAGATCGAGCCATACCACTCCTAGGCATAGATCCAAAAGGCAGATAAATTTAAGGAAATAAAAAATAATAAATATACCATATTTTTAATATAATTTTTATTTTTTATATGAATCACATGTTATTTACTTTGTATCCAAGCTCTAGCCCCCTCCCTCATTTCCTCCCAATCCCACCCTCCCTCGCTCATTGTCTCCCTGCCTCTTTCCAAGCCCACTGATTAAAACCCCTGTGACAAACAAAACATTGGAAACATAAATATGTACACTATAAATAATTAAGCTAATACTAGAGGTTAGAAGGTTTTTCCATTAGTTTTAATAGTAAGAACTGGAGTGGACAAGAGCTCCACAAGGAGAACAACAGAACCAAGAAATCTGGGCACAGGAGTCTTTTCTGAGAACAATAATCCAACCAAGGATCATTCATGGATATAACCTAGAACCTGTCCTCAGATGTAGCCCATGGCAGCTCAGTACCCAAGCCGATGCCCTCATAAGGGAAACAGGAACTGTCTCTGACATAAACTCAGTGGCTGGCCATTTGATTACCTCCCCATCTGAGAGTGCAGTAGCTTTGCCAGGCCACAGAGGAAGACAATGCAGCCAGTCCTGATGAGACCTGATAGGGTAGGGTCAGACACTAGGGGAGGAGGACCTCCCCTATCAGTGGACTTGGAGAGGGGCATGGGAGGAGATGAGGGCGCGAGGGTGGGATTGGGAGAGAATGAGGGAAGGGGGTTACAGCTGGGATACAAAATGGATAAACTGTACTAAATATAAAAAAAAAATAAGAGGATATTCTGTGATTCAAAGTGAGTTCTAAGTCAGCCTGAATATAAAGTGGGACTCTGTTTCAAAAGCAAAGATAAAATTGTGTGCATATAAAAGATTCATTTGATTGAGGGTATACTATCCAGAATTTTTTCACCATGACAAAAACAGTTAAGGAAAGTATTTAAGAAGGAGAATTTATTTTACCCTTGCATTCATTCCTGCAAGATGGGTGGAGCACCATCGCAGAACAAATGAGCAGATTCATAAACACAATCACATTCAAAGTCAGATGCTATCACAAAAAAAGATGAAATTGAATATTTGACATCATATAATGTTTATACTTCAGTTGAATACGTTTTCAAAGTAAAAAAAAAAAAAAAGTGAATTCTAAGAATATTGAGGGAATGGCCAAGCGAAGACTGGACATACTTGAGACCCATCCCATTAATGTTGTTCTGTTATTCTTGGAGGGAGTAGCCTAGCACAACTCCTCTGAGAGGTTTCACCTAACAGCTGATGGAAAAAGATACAGAGACTCACAGCCGCACATTAGACCGAGCTCGACAATCCTGTGGAAGAGCTCAGGGAATGACTGAGAGAGCCAGAGGGAGCAAGGATTCCACAAGAAGATCTAAAGAGTCAACTAACCCTGGGCCCGTGGGGGTTCACAGAGACGGAACCACCAACTAAAAAGGATGCATAGATTGGTCTAGGCCCCCTGCACACATATAACAGGTATGCAGCTTGGTCTTCATGTGGGTCCCCTAACAACTTGAACTGGGCCTTTTCTGACCCTGATGCCTCCCTTTGGATCTCATTCCCCTAACTGGCATGCCGTGTCTGGCCTCAGTGGGAGAGGATTCGGCTAGTCCTGCAGTGACTTAATGTGCCAGGGAGAGTTGTTATTAACGGCAGACCAACCCCCTCCTCCTCCGAACATAAGGGAGGGGTGAATGGAAGTTTGGAGTGTGCTAAGAAGGGGGAATGTGAGGAGAGGAGAGAGGGTTGCAATCAGGATGCAAATTGAATAAATAATTTTTAAAAAGAATAAATAGTGAGGGGAACAAGGACTATTTCTAACAGGAACTCAATGGCTGGCTCTTTGGCCTCCCCACCCACCAAGGGAGAAGCAGTCCTGTTAGGCCACAAAGGAGGGCTTTGCAGCCAGTCCTGAAGATACCTGATAAAACAGGATCAGATGAATGGGGAGGAGCCCCCCCCCAATAGTGGACTTGGAAAGGGGCAGGGTGGAAATGAGGGAGGGAGGGTGAGATTGGGAGGGAATGAGGGAGCTGGATACAGCTGGGATACAGAGTTGATAAAATGTAACTGGTAAGAAAAAAGAAAATTAAAAAGAAAAAAAAGAATAAATATAAAGAAATTAAAATAGAATATATGCATATGTGTTGTTATATAACACATTTTTAAAAAATACTGTATTCTGCATATGACCTATATTTAGATGTATTGGTGCTCCCGAACTTTGATGAGGTACATCCAATTATTTTGTTGTTGTTTTTTTGAGAGAGAATATAGTTAGTATGTATCCCAGTCTTGCCACCTTGAACTTACTATGTAGCCCAGTTTCTCTTTAGAATTATAATCCTAGTTCCTTGGCCTCACTGATCCCAGGGTACAAGTATGACTCAAAACATACAACTCTTCTTCATCATTTAACATAAGAAGTTTATCTTTTTTTGATATATGATTAAAGGCAACAAAATAATAGGAGGTCAAACTCTGTCTCAAAAAATCAGTCACGTATATTTTCACATCACATTGAATGTAGGTGCAACATTTACTTGCTATTATCTTGGAACTATGACAGTTATCGGACTCTGAGGTATGTCATTATTTAATCTAGTAACTATTTGGAGATAATATCAGACCCTAGTTGAAAATGAACATTAAAAAATATTTACAAAAAATATATTGGTAAGATGTAAAGAATATGTACTAACATTCAGTTAGCAATGTGAACCAGCACAGCCAGTTTGAAGAACAGTAAGTACCTCAAGAAACTAAAATACAGTCCCTGTATGAAGCAGATATATTCATCTTGAGTTCATATTCAAGGACCTAATGTTTGCCCATCAAAGATTCATGAATTATCATGCTTGTCACAACACTAAAAGAAAATGAGTTAGGATATATATATATATATATTCTATACACATGTAACGTTTATATGCATACATAAACATACTCACACATTAAATCTTAAAGAGAGTTGGATGTTTTCAGTCATACCTATATTCTGGGATTGGAACGGAGGAAGAAGCAGGTTACAATTCTTTCTTTTTTTCTACTTTTTTCCATTTATGTATTAATTTAATCTCTTTACAGCCTGATCCCAACACCTTCTGTCCTCTCCTCCTAGTCTCTTCCTCATGCTCTCCTCCCACCATTTCTCTCTATCCTCTTCCTCAAAAAAAGGTGACCCCCATATGAACCTTCCCAGGTTCCTGAAGTCACAACAGAACTAAGCTCATCTTCTCCCACAGTGGCCTAACAAGGCTTCACAACTAGGGGGAAGGGATTCAGTGGCAAGCAACAGAGTCAGAGACATCCCCTCTTCCATTGTTAGGAGCCCCATATGTTGACCATGCTACACATCTGCTACACATATGTAGGGGTCTTGGTCCAGCCCATGCATGCTCTTTGGTTGGTGCTTCAGTCTATGTGAGTCCCCATGGGTCCAAGTTAGTTGACTCTGTAGGTCTTCGTGTGGTATCCTTGATGGTCCCAAGGAAAGATGTTGAATCTCACTCAGAAAAAAAGATAAATAGATATTTGGAGTAGATGGAGGGAGGAAACTGGGTGGAAGGGGTTGTGGGGAGAGTAACAGGGGTGAGGACCAGGTGTGAAGAGAGCAATGAATGGTGGAATTAGAGGACATCCACCTGACAGAGGAGGATCCTGGGAGTCCATGGAGGTGACCTCGAGCAGGAGCGTTTAAGGAGCCTGAAGTTGCCCCTGCCCATAGCCAGGTGGGATTTCCAGCGGAGCGAGGAGGACACCAAATCAGCCATAAAACCTTCCACCCAAAATTCGTCTTGCCTGCAAGAAGTGCAGGGTAAAGATGGAGCAAGACTGAGGGAATGGTAAACAAATGAATAGCCCAACTTGAGATACACCCTATGGGTTCTAACATCCTACTGTACAGTAGCATGGCCATAGACAACAATAGCACATTGCAAATTTCAAAATCTATAAGGAAGTAGCTATATGCTTTCCTGGAACTAACAGTAAATGCCTGCATGCATCCGATAAGAATTAAATAGTATGCAAAGTGTCTGTATTTAAACATGGCATAGGACATCGTTAGCATATAGTAATTTACGATTTTGTAGTCTATGAATGTAATTTAAAATAAGTATTTAAAAGAGAAATATATTTTAATCATTTTAAGTCAAATAATGTTGAGCAGTAATAATTTTCTCATGAATGCACAGGCATGTGTCCTCTATAATTTTACATTTGATTTTACTTGTTTAACTATTATTTAAAAATATGTGAGAATTTTAAATCTGAGCAGATACTTATGTGTTTCAAATTTAAACCAGCATCACAATGTTGGAAATTCAAGATTCCATTAATTTCTTATTTAAGCTTGAAGTTAATTCTTAAATGTTTTTATTTATTTTGTGGTGATTTTGCTTTCTTTCTGAAACAGTTTCTGAAATTTTTGTTTGTTTGTTTGTTTGTATGCATTATTTCTGCCCAAATAACTTCCAACTATAATGATTGAAGACATTTATTTCTGAAAATCTTGATATCTCATTTTCTGTATGTTCTGTATATTCTGTATATTCTGTGGTGGTAAGTACAGAGTGTATCAGGGTGGAGATAGAAAATCATTTTTATAAAACTAGAATGTATTAGCTAATATGATACCATCCCCTCACATGTGGTTTTCTCAGTTTGTGAATATTGTCATGTGCCCATTAAGTTGACAATGCCTTAAAATTCCCCAGTAAATCAGAAACTTCAAGCAGATTTGGCTTAGATTTCATTAAAATCCATTAAATTATTTTTAAAAAGAAGGGAATTCTGTTCCCTGTTTCTTCCCTCTTCCCATGTCTATCCCATTTGCCTTTCCAAATGAGTATTGATGATCTTACCCAGGGTCCTCCTTCTTGCTTGGCTTCTTTAGGTGTACAGATTTTAGTACATTTATACTATATTAAATGTCTAATATCCACTTACTAGTGAGAATAGTCCATGAGTGTCTTTCTGCTTCTGAGCTACTTGACTCAGGATGATCTTTTTTTTTTTACCACAGAGGGCCTCTGAAAGACTCTACCCAGCAGAGTATCAAGCAGATCCTAAGACTGATAGCCAAACTTTGGATAGAGTGCAGGGAATCTTATGAAAGAAAGAGGAGACAGAAAGACTTGGAGGGGACAGAAGCTCCACAAGGAAAACAACAGGACCAAGAAATCTGGGCACAGGGGTCTTTTCTGAGACTGATAACTCCAAACAAGGACCATGCATGGAGATTACCTAGAACCCCTGCACAGATGTAGCCCATGGCAGCTCAGTTTCCCAGTAGGTTCCTTAGTAAGGGGAACAGGAACTCTCTCTGACATAAACTCAGTGGCTGTCTCTTTGTTCACCTCCTTGATGGAAGAGCATCCTTGCCAGGCCACAGAGAAAGACAATGCAATCAGTCCTGATGAGACTTGATAGGCTAGGGTCAGATGGAAAAGGAGGAGGCCTTGCTCTATCAGTGGATTCAGGGAGGGGCATAGGAGGACATTGGAGAGGGAGGGTAGGATTGGGAGGGGACAAAGGAGGGGGATACAAATGGGATACAAATTGAGCATATTTTAATAAATAAAATAAATAAATAAAAAGAAAAATTGAATTATTACAAATATTAAGATGTAGCATGTATTTTTTATAATATAAAAGTGTTTTGTGGTGTATTCGTGCTTTTGGATTGTTTTAAAACCTGTTCCCTGCAACCTAGAGCACAAATAGATTTCATAAGTGTGTGTGTGTGTGTGTGTGTGTGTGTGTGTGTGTATGTGAGAGAGAGAGAAAGAGAGAAACAGAGACATAGACAGAAGTTTTATTTCATGCTGGCATCTTGCTTTAGTTGTGAGTGTGTGATGTAAACTGCGTGCATGATTGTGGGATACATCCAATGTGATCGTTCACTTTTATTATAATGATTGATATATTACTTCCTACGCAAAAGTCCATTAATGTTAATATTCAATAATCTTTCCTGAACATTTGGGTGAGTTAAATATACTGATTAGTTTTAGTCAAGTAACTGGATAATAACCCAGAGTAACTTACTGGAACTGATCAATTTGAGTTCCAATTCAGACTATCTGTAATAGTAGCAGTAGAAGCAATATTAGTAGTAAATGTCTTAATAATATAAAAATACAAACTGAAATGTAAATAAGTTACACAATCTTTCATTAAGGTGAATATATTATCTTACATTAGTATTTCTAGTTATAAGCTGTCTCCACTTACATGCATTTTAATCACAGTATTCATTAACCACAGGGACAAATGTTAACCATATTAAGTTTTTCTATTTGAAATTAATAAATGTTTAAGCATGTCTGGAAAATAAAATCAAGCATAGAGTATTTTGGGAAATGTTCAGATTTTTTTTTCTTCATTTAGATAAAAATAACTTAACAAAGAATATTTTCCCCAAATTGATTAATACTTTTAAATTAATAATGTTATTATATTTAATATCCTGTGCAGTATCAGATGTATTGAGTTTGACTGCATGACTATTTTACATTTTTCTGCAGACATTTCCAACAACTATACATTAAAATTTTAAAGTAAAGCAGTTATATTTTAAAGTGGAAGAGTAAGTACTGAAATACATTTTAAAGTTGTAAAGTTTTACTACTACTAAAGGCAAGTATAATCACTGCCTTGCTCAACCATCGTAGGAGATGCTTTCTCCTGTAGCAGATGGGAAGAAATGCAAAGACTCACAGCCAGACGTTATGCACAGAGCAAGAGACCCCAGAATGCTCAGTTGGAATCTGGATGTCGCCATCAACTTCCTCCCCTCATGGTCCAGGGAAGCTTGAAGAAGAGGAAATGGAAAGGAAAGGAGCCAGAGTTCAGTTTTCAGTGAGATACTCATTCATCATTTTTGAGACATGCTCATATGTAGATCTGGCTGTCCACAAGCTCACTATCTAGCCACAGGAGTCAATGAAGTATATCAGCCCTCAGTTCTATTTCTTGAATGTTGAGATTACTGATGGAAACAATCACTTCTTACTGAACAACATGTTTTTTTGGTGCTATTTTGACAAAATCTGACCCAAAAAATGGAAGAAATAACAGATAATCACCTGAACAGTCAATGTCACTAGAGAGTCCATAGAGAATGACAAAATTGCTTTAAAATTCATATACACATATGAATCTTTAGATGAAATTATCATTTCACTGGGAAGATTTTGCAAATACGTCTAATAGGCTCTGGCTTTCTTTTCATTAAAAAAAAAAAAAAAACAAACTTCTGTAGCAAAATGTTAATAATGAGATCCTCACTTGGAAAGCCATGACAAGATAACAAAATGGGTTAAAAATGATCTGGTGAGTTCATAAACTTAAATGACAAAATGAGAAAAATATAAGGTAACAATTTTTTTTCTAGCTAAATTAAAGTTGTGTCCAGTAAAAATGCAACATCTAGAAAAAGATCTAACCAAGAATGCTGTCATAAAGTATGTCGTTATGACAGAAATAAAATCTGAGACTTTGTAAGAGGATTCAGGTGAGTTCAGTAGGCAAATTATGCTTTCGAACATTTCTAACCAAAGGTGTCTGTAATCATGAGAGACAGAGAGAGGGAAAAGCACTGGAGAGAAAGATAGAAGATGACACTATCTCAAAACACATGTGTCACTGAAACACCCAAACTAGAGATTGTGAATAAACCTTATGAAATTCCACTGATTTGTAAGCTAGTTAAAAATACAAGATTTTTAAAACTGATTTGTGGCAGATGTATTCCTCATTAGTGAATAGTGCTGCACCCACATGACATTTTGTTAGTCTAAAATCTAAGTGAAAATCTAAGTGTCAGGTACAAGCTATCTAAAAAAGAGTTACTGGCAAAGGGGCCTAGGAAGCACTGAAGCTCAAACCAGGTATTGCTACTGCTTGCGGCTAATTGTCCAACCTAAGTATATAAGAGAGCTATTGCTGGAGATGCCACACATTTTGGTAGCCAGGGACAGAGAATTCTTTAAGTGTCCAGTAAACTCCCTCCTCTGCCTATAATTCCTGGTGCTAAGCAGCTGCTGAGCAGGTTGCTGAATGAGAAAAGGCATCACACACATGGCTGTAGCATGGGTAGCAATAAATTTTCACAGTGCATTAAAATCATTCATTTATTAGTTCATTCATTCACTAACGCATGTAACTAGAGGACATGCAAGTAGGAGAGATATGTGAGAACGGTTCTTAGGATGGAGAGAGGGAACACCGCTTACAATTATAATGGTGATGCATTGTGCGTGTGTGTGTGCGCGTGCGTGAAATTCTCAAAAAGAAAGTAAAACCTGTTAAAAACACGAAATTTATCAGACATAGAATCATACATAGAAATTCATAACATATTTGTAATCTTACATAGAAATTCACAACATATATGAGACAGCTGTAAAAATAAAAAGCACCTTCGTTTATATTAAGACAACCATGCCAACATACCTGAAAGCAAGAGGTATGCACTACCTTTATCTGACTGGTAGCCAGTAGTCTGAAGTATTGTTGCCAAGAAAGAAATGTCCTCCACATCTATTCTATGAAGCATTTAAAAAGAATATGGGATCAAGAGCTTGCTGGTAATATTGAATTCAGACCAAAATCTACTTCTGCAAAAATAACAACTCTTTAAACCCTCAAGCTTCTACACAAAGTGAGGTTGTTTGTCCATGGCTCGTGGGATGCTATAGACCATTGATTTATATGTGGCTCAACTTCTTTGCACTCATAATCATTAAGTTATTGATTTATCTCTCTTTCATTCCTGTATTATCACCTTTATTCTGATTAACGTTCTTTGGACCGAGAAGAACAAACTCCACACAATGTAAGCAACAGGACCTGGAATTCCAGCTTACGTACATGATGCTGAAACATTAGAAGGTATTAGAAATATATATGCCAAGTATTTTTTATAGTGACAAGTTAGATTATTATAAAAATAATTATTCTTCAATAACTAGTTACTTGTATCCCACTTCAGTAAATTTATTTCTTCCTAGCAGAATGATTTTTGACACAAATGAGTACAATGACACAAATCTCTACTGAGCTTGGTAGATAAGTGTGTGTGGAAGTGAAAGGAAGAAAAATCTTATATTGATGGTGGGAATGTAAACTGGTACGACTTCTTTGGAAATCAATCTGGCGCTTTCTCAGACAATTGGGAATAGTGCTACATCAAGATCCAGCTATACCACTCCTAGGCATATAACCAAAAGATGCTCAAGTACACAACAAGGACATTTTTTCAACCATGTCTGTAGCAGCTTTATTCGTAATAGCCAGAATCTGGAAACAACCCAAATGTTCCTCAATGGAGGAATGGATACAGAAACTGTGGTACTTTTACACAATGGAATACTACTCAGCAATCAAAAACAAGGAAATCATGAAATTAGCAGGTAAATAGTGGTATCTAGAAAAGATCATCCTGAGTGAAGTATCCCAGAAGGAAAAAGACTCAAATAGTATATATTCACTTATAAGTGGATAGTAGACCTATAAAATAGGACAAACATACGAAAATCTGTACACCTAAAGAAGATAAACAAGAAGAGGTACAGGGTAAGATGATCATTCATCACTCAGAAAGACAAATGAGATGGACATTGGAAGTAGGAGAAAATAAGAAACAGGACAGAAGCCTATGAGAGAGGGTCTCTGAAAGACTCTACCTAGCAGTATATCAAAGCAGATGCTGAGACTCATGACCAAACCTTGGGCAGAGTGCAGGGAATCATGTGAAAGAAGGGGGAATTAGTAAGACCTGAAGAGGACAGGAGCTCCACAAGGACCAAATATATCTGGACACAGGGGTCTTTTCTGAGACTGTTTTTCTAACGAAGGACCTTGCATAGATATAACCTAGAACTCTTGCTAAGACATAGCCCATGGCAGCTCAGCATCCAAGTGTGTACCATAGTTAGGGGAACAGGGACTGTCTCTGACATAAACTCAGTGGCACACTCTTTGACTTTTCCCCTCCTGAGGGAGGAGCAGTCTTGCTAAGCCACAGAGCAGGACATTGCAGCCAGTCCTGAAGAGACCTAATAAGCTAGGCTCAGATAGAAGAGGAAGAGGACTTCCCCTATCAGTGGACTTAGAGAGGGGCAGGGAGAAGAAGAGGAGGGAGGGTGGAATTGATAGGGAATGAGGGAGGGGGCTACAGCTAGGATACAAAGTAAACAACCTGCAATTAATATAAAAATAAAAATTATAAAAAAATATTACATGGACATTGTGGCAAGGCTTGTTCTCGTATATTCCACTGACCTGTCATTGGGAGCAGACAGGGTATGTTAAATGCAGTTTGTTACCTTTAAACAGAAAAATTTTGAAAATTACCCTTAATCCATTTCTTTTCATCAGGGGACTACATCCAAGGTGATCTGGACCCAGTTAAACCACAGCCTGAAGCACAGCTTCTCCTAGGGAACTGGATACAGTAAGAAACAGAAAGTGTATGCTTCAGACCCAAACGAGGTGGGTTTACAGTGTGTGGTTAAATAGAAGTCTTGTGGCAACTGATGATTTGAAATTACAGTGATTTTTTTTCTTCATGTGGTACAATATATTTAATGGTGAACCTAATGTAAAATCTGAAAACTTGTCAATTTAGTTCTATTAACTACTGGATCTTCAATGCCGCTTTGTCATTAGGAATAAAGAGACTGAGCTTTATAAGAGAAACATTTCTCTTAAATATATACTACTACACAAAATGTATTATTGTTATAATTTTAGTTATTATTATCATTGTCTTTATCAATTATTAAAATTATTGTTCAAAGTAATATTATAAATAAAAGCAAAAGTGCAAAGAAGTTTATAGCTTTCTTAAGTTTTCATGAAAATTGATAGCATGAGAATTTAGAAACAGTACTGTTTTCTTCTTTAGCATGAACCTATTTATAATCAGAATTATAGAAGTTACAAGTGAACACAACATTGTAACAGATGGAGTTTATGACATAATTATTTTTGAATTGGATTATAGTGTACTTTTGAAAAGATTAAGCACTATTCTGATTTCCATCTTTTAAAAATTAGCTATATTTAATTTTGTTTCATTTATTGCAGAAACAAGTACTAATTGAATTCACATGGGACTCTCGTCAGGGAACTGTTTCCACTTAGGGCCTATCAAAATTTCACAGTTTACTTTTGTCAATTTGCTAAAGTAACTTAATATTGTAGATAAAGTCTCTCTCTCTCCCTCTCTCATGCATGTGTGTGTGTGTGCATGTCTGTGTGTGAATCTGAGCACACGCTTGTCATAGTGCATATAATCATGAGAAAGCAATTCTAGCAATCAGCCCTTGTCTTCCACTTTGTGTTTGACACAGGATCGTGTTGCTCACTGCTGGCTATGCCTTATTGACTAGCCCATAAGCTCCCGGGAATCCTTTCACCTCCATGTCCCTTCCCCTTTGTCAGAGTACTGGCATGAAAAGCCTGTGCTACAATTCCCAGCTTTTGGTGTGGTTGGCAGTTCAAAGTCGTGGCTTCCCATGCATATGTGGCGAGCTCTTTATGCGCTACACCATCTGTGTTGCCTCGAAATCCCTCCTTTGAATAATAGATTGAAGTAGAGAGAATAGGATTTCTTGCTTTAAGGAACTCAGCAAGAGATAAAAATTTAAAGGTAATGAATTATCAACAGCTTCACTATATATCATGATAAATACAAAATTCAAGGCTCTGGAAAGCTTAGTCTTAACCATTCATGCGAATTTCATATTACTAATATTTCAAAACATATGAAGTAAGAATAAAGTATATTCTAGAATGTTACAATTTTGCTGATCTGAAACTTATAGTCAAAATTTGAAGGAAGTTTCTACATTTGCAAAATATAAAATCTGAACTCTCTCCTTCCCTAACCCGGTTTTAGAGACAGAATTTCACGAAATAGCCATGGATGGCCTGGAGTTCAACGTGTAGACCAGGATGGACTCAGACCTAGAGTTGATTCTCCTGCTACTTGAGTGCTGGAATTAAAATGTATGCCATAATACCCAGATAGTTTCCCCTTTTTTAATTTTCACAAGTAGAAATAGGAGTAAATATAACATTCTGAAGCATCTAATTATTCAAATATTTGAGGCTGAGAGGCATAGAAAACAGATACAGTGGCTAGTGGGACATGAGACGTTTAAGAGAAGTTTGAGAGAGTTCAGGTGAGTAAGGCTAATAAGGAGTAAGGAAAGATTTAATTGGGTGGTTGATGCGAAGGGTTATAGGGAGAGTAATAGTAGGACTGACTATCACGACAGACATTTGAAAATGCCTTATGAAAACCTACTATAAAATTTTAGCAAAATATATAGAAAACATATATAAAAGGTCTTTGCTTCTTTTTATAAAATATTTTCTAGTTCTGGTGAAGAACAACACATCCCCCAAGCACCATAGGCTATGAAAAAAAAAAAAAAAAAACTAGTACAAAATATGCGTGACCTGTTTTTTAAGGTGACACTCGATAGGGCCCCATGGACACTGCCAATTTAATGGATGCTGTTGCAGCTACTCTCAATTGTCCTTAAGAACTTGGATAACAAGGGAACAAAGTTTGAAGGAAAGTCCAAACAACAATTGGCCCAACCTGCGACCCACCCCACAGTACAGATTCAGCCTCCGACACTAATAATGATACTCTGCTATGCTTTCAGACAGGAGCCTAACTTGACTATCAGCTGATTGGAACAGCTGCTGGGTCGTTCAGCCAAACATGGAGCAGAATTCTGGGGGTCCTGTGGAAGTGTTGAAGGAAAGATGGACAAATATGGAGGGGACAGGAATCTCACAAGATGACCAACAGAGACAACTAACCCAGACCCACGGAGGATTACAGAGACTGAGAATTCAACCAAGGAGCATGCATGATCTGGACTTAGGACCCCTGCACACATGTAGCCGATGAGTGGCTTGATCTTCATATGGGGTGTCTGATGAGGGACAGGGTAGGTGGTGGCTCTTTCTAACATGGACTCTATTACCTGCTTTTGGATCACTTCCCCCTAGCTGCACTACCTTGCCTGGCCTTAGGGGATGAAGATATGCTCAGTGTGATGTGACATGGTGTGTTGGGGGTGGCTAATACAGGGGGAGGGAGGCTCTCTTTTTCTGGGGTGGAAAACGGAGAGGGAAAATGGAGAAGGAAGGGAAGTGGAGGGAGGGCTGGGAGGAGGGGAGGAAGGGAGCATCCTCAGGATGTAAGTTAAATAAACTAATATAAAATTTAAGAAAGAGATCTTGGTAGTAGATGAAAACCTCACAAGGCAAAAACAAGCTCCTGTTGATTTGGAAACTCAATCTGTTCTGCCAAACATTGACTGTACTGGACAGTGATTCTGTGGCAGAAAAGCCACCAACAGTCATACCTAATTGGGACTTCTCTTAACTAAAATGGTGATGGGCCTGACAAGGTCTACCACTGCAATAATGTTGTCCATCAATAAGATTGCCTTTAAACTCAGCTTGATAATGCCAAGTTGTTGTAAAAGCAAAGATGAACATGATAATACAGCAGCCAGCTGAAATGTACAAGATAATATGACAGCCAGCTGCAATGTACAACAGGCTACTGTAGCTTAAGCAGACTATCTTATTACACATAGGGCGTGAAGAATAAGTTATTGCTTAGCTTTAAGGGAAGGAAACAGAAGCACATTTGATGTAACTTATTTGTATTGAGACACCATGTAACTGATGCTTTGAAATTAAACACATCGGGTCAGTTCTGCTGCCTTACTGCCATTCACATAACAGCAAGGACTGCTTCTTTAGTGAATACACCTCAATGACTTCAGTTCTGGAGAGACTACAAAATGATGCAGCATGAAGTTGAAAATACTACAGTTTAATGATATAAAATGTTCTCTTATGTATCGCTTTCAAGAACATTTTAATGTGTTACTTATTAAGTTCCTGTCTGGTATAAATTCAACAATTTCAGGTTGTAGAATTTAGTCATATTTTAGTTATTATTTTTATTGACGGATTTGAAAATTGGTCTATTATGTTATTTTCCTAGACTGAGGTTTCTCATTTTCTAGGACAGAGAACTATATGAATAGAAAATGTTCTATTCCTATCAAATACCCTTCTTCCTTTTAAGAAAACTAAAGAAGCTTGCTTTGTGATGAACTATATGGTATATTTTAAAGAAGATTCCGTGAGATGGAGAGAAGAAGGTAAATTCTTTTGTGTTTGGATGAAAAGTTCTGAAGATGTCTGTGAGGTCCATTTGATTTATGACATGTGTTAGTATCAAAGTTTCTTTGTTTGGTTTCTGTTTTGTTGACCTGTTGTTGAGAGTGGAGTGTTGAAGTCTCTCACTATTAATGTGTGGGGATCTGTGTGCGGTTTAAGTTTTATTAATGTTTCTTTTAAAAATGTGTGTGTCCTTGTATTTGGAGCATAGATGTTCAGGTTTGAAATGTCTTCTTGGTGGAATTTTCCTTTGATGAGTATGAAGTAAGAGTCTAGAACTCACTGGAACAGGAAACAACTTCTTGAACAGAACACCAATAGCTCAGTCTCTAAGATCTACCATTAATAAATGAAACTGAAAAGCTTCTGTAAAGTAAAGGACACTGTCAACAAAACAAAATGACAGCCTACAAAGTGGGAAAATATCTTCACCAACCCTATATTTGATAGAGGACTAATATCTAGAATATATAAAGAACTTAAGAAATTAGATATCTACAAACCAAGTAATACAATTAAAATGGAGCACAGAGCTAAGCAGAGAATTCTCAACAGCGGAATATTGAATGGCAGAGAAACATTCAAAGAAATGTTAACATCCTTAGAATGCTTAACATCCTTAGTCATCAGGGAAATGCAAATCAAAACAACACTGAGATTCTATTTTATAATAGTCAGAATGACTAAGAGCAAAAACTCAAGTGACAACACATCCTGGAGACGATGGGTAGAAATGGGAACCCTCTTCCATTGCTGGTGGGAATACAAAATATTTTAGCCAATTTGAAAATCAGTCTGGTGTTTTTTCAAAAACCTCAAGATCCAGCTATACCACTCCTGGGTAGATACCCAAAAAAATGCTCCACTGTTCAACAAGAATATTTACTCAATTATGTTCATACCAGCTTTATTCATAAGAGCCAGAATCTGGAAACAATCTTGATGTCCGTCAAGGGAGGAATGGATACAGAAATTATGGCACATTTACACAATGAAATCCTATTTGACTATTAAAAACAAGAAAAACATGAAATTTGCAGGCAAATGGATAGAACTAGAAAAGATAGTCCTAGGGGGTAACCCAGGAACAGAAAGACGTGGATGGTATACACTCACTTATAATCAGATATTAGAAGTATAATATAGGATGGCCATACTAAAATCTACAGACCTAAAGAAGCTAAACACTAAGGAAGACCCTAGGAAGGATGCTTCAATCTCATTCAGAATGACAAACAGAATAGACACCAGAAGTGGTGGAAGAGAGGAGACAGGAATGGAGCCTACTATGCAGGGTCCTCCACCCAACAGGAGATGGAAGCAGATGCTGAGACAGCCAAACATTGGGCAGAGTGCATGGAGTCTTATGGAAGAGGAAGTTTGAGATAGAAGGGCACAGAAGGGACAGGAGACTTACAAGGAGAGTTAGGACACTAAAAAATCTGGTGCTTTCTCAGACAATTAAGAATAGTGCTTCCTCAAGACCCAGCTATACCACTCCTAGGTATATATCCAAAAGAAGTTAAAGTACACAACAAGGACATTTGTTCAGCTATGTTTGTAGCGTTATTTGTAATAGCCAGAACCTGGAAACAAACCAGATGTCCATCATCTGAGGAATGGATACAGAAATTGTGGTACTTTTACACAATGGAACACTACGCAGCAATTAAATACAAGGAAATCATGAAATTTGTAGGCAATCGGTGGGATCTAGAAAAGATCATTCTGAGTGAGGTATCCCAGGAACAGAAAGACACACACGGTATGTATTCACTTATATAGACCTATAAGATAGGATAAACATACTAAAATCTGTGCACCTAAAGAAGATAAACAAGAAAGAGGACCCAGAGTAAAATGATCAATCCTCACTTAGAAAGACAAATGGGATGGATAGGGAAAGTAGGGAAAAACAAGTAAAAGAACAGAACCCTACCACAGAGGGCCTCTGAAAGACTCTACTTAGCAGTGTATCAAAGCAGATGTGGAGACTCAACCAAACCTTGGTCAGAATGCAGAGAATCATACAATAAAAGGGAGAGTTAATATGAACAAGAGAGAGCAGGAGCTCCACAAGGACAAAATATATCAGGGCAAGCGGGCTCTCTATGAGACTGTTTCTCCAACCAAGGACCATATAACCTAGAACCCCTGCTAGAATATAGCCTATGGTTGCTCAGTAACCAAGTGGGTGTCCCTAGTAAGAGGAACAGGAACTATTTCTGACATGAACTCAATGACTGGCTCCTTTACCCCCCCCCCCCGTGAAGGAGGAACAGTCTTGCTAGGCTACAGAGGAGGACATGGCAGCCAGTCCTGAATATACCTGATAAGATAGGGTCAGTTGGAAGGGAGGAGGACCTCACCTAGCAGTGGACTTGGAAAGGGGCAGGAAGGAGATGAGGGAGGGAGGATGGAATTGGAGGGAATGAGGAAGGGACCTGGGATACAAAGTAGAAAACCTGAGAGTAATATAAAAAACAAAATAATAAAAATAAATTCTGAGCCCAGATAGTCCTGCAGAGACTGATGTACCAACCAAGGACCACACATGAAGAGGACCTAGAACCCCTGCTCAGATGTAGCGAATTGGCTGCTCAATCTCCAAGTAGGTTACCGAGTAAGGGAAGCAGAAACTGCTTCTGTCGTGAACTTTTTTGCATGTTCTTTGATCACTTGTCTCTGGCAATGAGGCCTTACCTGGTCACAGAGGAAGACAATCCAGGTAGTCCTCATCAGACTTGATAAGCTATGGGCAGATGGCAGAAGAGGAGAACTCCACCTTTCAGTGGACTAGAGGAAGAGTATAGGGGGGAGGGGGAGGGTGGGACTGAGAGAAGTTGAGGGAGAGGACTTCTTCAATTAGAACATATATTGAATAAATTGTAAAAATTTAAAATTAAAAAATGTTTCGAAAACATTACTCCTCACTTGTCTTCTACAGCTTTCTGTTTTTAAGTAAAATATTTACTTAAAACAAGAAATTCACTATCTCTATTTTTTTATATTCCTTTTCAAGGTACTTTATATACAAAAGGACACTTATTATGCTTTTATAAGGGGTTGGAGATATGGCTCAGAAGTTAAAAGCACGGCTGCTCTTCCAAAGGTCCTGAGATCAATTCCCAACAACTACCTGTTGGCTAACAACCATCTATAATGAGATCTGGTGTCCTCTTATGGCGTGTAGGTGTACAAGCAGGCAGAACATTGGTTACATAATGAATTAATCTTTTTTAAAAATTTAATAATCTATTCTAGTTCAATTTCTGAGTAGTTTATAATTTTAATAAATGTTTAAAATAATTCATATTTTTCATTTGTAATTTTCTGGATTGCTATAAGCACTGTGCTGCAATATGTTGAGGATATGACTGTAAACTGAACACATTTGAAAAGGAAACTGTCTAATAATCTCTCAATTACCTGCCACTGAGTTTCAGTACCTTAAGACTAGCTAAAAGGATCAGATAGAGTTAGGCCAGAATGAGAAAGTAAAAATCCATACATACAAGTAACACTATACAGGCTGAGCAGGTTGCATTTTTATATTTAAGAATATATATATGTATATATATATGTATGTATATGTACACACACATATCAGAAACAGCATGGGTGTAAATGAAAGAAGTTCAAGGATGGAAAAGGAAGGAAAAAGATGCGATTATAAGAGCTAGACCCCCCCCCCACACACACACACACTCAGCGGGTGCCCATAGGCTGCGTAGTCTCCAAGTGAGAGGTCCTCCCCATCAAGGGACTAGGAAAAGGGCATAGTGGAAGAAAAGGAAAGGAGGGTGAGACTGGGAGGAGACAAGGGAGGAGGCCACAGCTGAGATACAAAGTGAATAAACTGTAATAAATGCATGTATTAGAAGTATTTTTGAATATTTTTGTTTTTTATTGAAAAGAGATACAGGAACATATCCTTGTAAAATTAATGTTTATAGATACCATGGGATCATGTATATGTTTATATGTATACCAAGAATAAATGAGGTTCCAATCTAAATAAACAAATAAATAAATAAATAAATGAATAGATGTCAAAATAAAAAAGGACACTTACTATGCTTTTATTAATTAATTTCTTAATTTAATTCACATATTAATTGCAGCCTTACCTCCTTCCTTTCCTCCCAGTTCCTCCCTCTCTCCTTCCCTCCCCTGATTCATCTCAAAGAAGAAGAATCTTTGCACATATATTAGCCTGCCTTGCCATGTCAAGATGCAGTAGGACTCAGTGTATCTTCTCCTCTTGAGGTTAAACATGAAAGCCCAGTTCAGAGAAAGTGATCCAAGTGTTTTCAACCGAGTAAGAGACAGCCCCTGCTCCGGTTGTTAGTGGACAACATGAAGATCAAGCTGAACATCTACTGCATATGAGTAAGATGTCTAAGTCTGTTCCATGCATGTTCTTTGGTTGGTGGTTGAGTGTCTATGGGCCCAGAATAGTTGATTCTATGTTTTCTTGTGTTGTTCTTTACCTATCTGGCACTGTCAATTTTCCCCAAGCTCTACCTAATTTTGGCAGTGGGTATGTGCATCTCTTTCCATCAGTTGCTGGTTGAAGCCTCTCAGAGGACAATTATTCTAGGCTCCTGTCTATACGTACAGCAGAATATGATTAATAGTGTTAGGGGTTCGATATATCTCATAGGATGTGACTCAAGGTGGGTTAGTCATTGGTTGGGTATTCTCTCAATTCTGCTCCATCTTTATCCCTGTGCATCATGGAGGCAGTACAAATTTTGACAAAAGAATCTTTTAAAAGATGTAAGAGTCTCAGGCTCCAGTGCTGGTGGAGATGTAAACTTGTAAAATCACTTTGAAAATCAATCTCGCACTTTCTCAGACAATAGGAATAGTGTTTCCCCAAGATCCAGCTATACCACTCCTAGGCATATATCCAAAATATACTCAAGTACACAAGAAGGATGTTTGTTCAACCATGTTTGAAGCAGTTTTATTTGTAATAGACAGAATCTGAAATGAACTCAGATGTCCCTGAGCAGAGGTATTGATACAGAAATTGTGGTACATTTACATAATGGAATACTACTCAGCAATTAAAAACAAGGAAATCATGAAATTGGCAGGCAAATTGTGGGATCTAGAAAAGATCATCCTGAGTGAGGTATCCCAGAAGCAGAAAGACACACAAGATATGTACAAACCTACAAGTGTACACTAGGCCTATAATATAGGATAAACATAATAAAATCTGTCACCTAAAGAAGCTAAGCAAGAGGAAGGACCCTGGGTAAGATCATCAATTCTCACTTAGAAAGACAAATGGGATGGACATTGGAAGAAGGAGAAAAGAGGAAACAGGACAGGAGTCTACCACAGAGGGCCTCTGAAAGACTCTATCAAGCATTGTATCAAAGCAGATGCTGAGACTCATAAACAAACTTTGGGCAGAGAACAGGGAATCATATGAAAGAAGGGGGAGATAGTAAGACCTGGAAAGGACCGTAGCTCTACAAGGAGAGCAACAGAACCAAAATATCTGGGAAGAGGGGTCTTTTCTGAGACTGATACTCCAACCAAGGACCATGCATGGATACAACCTAGAACTCCTGCTCAGACGTAGCCCATGGTAGCTCAGTATCCAAGTGGATACCCTAATAAAGAGAACAGGGACTGTCTCTGGCATGAATTCAGGAGTCGCCCTACCAGGCCACAGAGGAGGACATTGCAGTTGGTCCTTGTGAGACCTTATAAGCTAGGGTCAGATGGAAGGAGAGGAAGACCTTCCCTATCACTGGACTTGAAGAGGGGCATGGGAGGAGATGAAGGAAGAAGGGTGAGATTGGGAGGGAATGAGAGAGGGAGCTACATCTGGGATATCAAGTGAATAAAATGGAATTAGTGTAAAAACATTAAAAAAATTAAAAATGTATGTAAGAAAACTTCAGCATGTTCTCTACCTTAAGCTCACCTTGGATTCTATTTTTTTGTTTTAATATTAGTTTTATTTATGTGTTTATTTGTGTTTGTGTGTCTGTGTATGTGCCAATGTGTGTGTATGTGTTCCGAAACATACAAATGTACCATGGAGACCAGAAATGATATCAAATCTTTGGATGTAGAGTTACAAGCAGTAGTGAACTTCCAAACATGGGTTCTGAGAAACAAACTGCAATTCTCTGTAAAGAGCAACAAGAGCTCATAATATCTCAGCTGTCTCTCCAGTACCCAAATACTGATATATGTAAATTTATGTGCATGTGAGAATATATAAAGTCAAAAAACTTCAAGGGGTCCATGAGAGGTGAATATTTTTATATTTCCTGAGGATACAGAGAGAGGAGAACAGAGAAAGAAGAGGTGAAAGGAGGGAACTGGGAGGATATAAGGGAGAGGAAGCTTCATTTTGGATGTAAAGTAAATTATTTATACATATACGTGTATATATATATGCAGTTTTCAAAGAAGAGGGGAATAAAAGCATATGGATGATATAAAATACAAGAAAATTACTGACAGTAGAAGAGTTTATGTAGTGATGTAGGTTAGGAAAAAGTGGAAGGAGGGAAAAGACCAATAAAAAAGGGGGGTATTAAAGCCATTATAATTAAACTTAAAACTCTTAATAAACAGCTGAAAGGTTTGTGCTTATGCAATGTATTCAGTGTATTACTTACATACAGTCTAGTGCTTTCCTTTTATCCTTCTATTCTACTTTCTTACCATGTATACATATACAGTATGTTGTATCGAGGAAGTCTAAGAACAGAAAATAAGATAAATCAAGATATTATTCTTTGTAATTCTGCGATAATATGACTACATTCAGTTCCACCTATTTTACTGAAAATGACCTAGTTTATTCAGTTCTGAACAGAATGAAAATGTTCTCATGACCTTTTGTTTATTCATTCTTTGGAGTTAGATACTGGGATTAGCTGCGTAAGTTAGCTCTTGTAGACAGTGCCGCAGAAACATGGACAAGCCACAATTTCTCTGAAAAAAAAAATCTTTTGGTTTCAGGGACATTAGACAGAAAAAAATCTCCAAGCCAGCTGGGCAGATTGTTATGTCTAAAGCATTGTATTTTCAGCTTTTAATGGTCAGAGTGCCAATTGTCATTAGGCCCAAGAAAAATCTTCAGGTCAAAGCTGCTGCACTTATTATTCACTTTCTGCCATAATAAAATCTTTATGTTTTATATATTTTTAGACTATACTTATGTGTCTGTTCTTGGTACTCTTTTGCTCCTTGGTCACTCAACACCAGAGTGTCCTGCATGAGCTAACTTTTCTAGGCATGGTCCTAACACGCCATGCCTTTATCATTTATTCACAGCATTCTTTCTTTGTCCATCAGTACTATGAAGAGGGGTTTAATCGATCTGCTTCCAACGACTTTAGCTCACCAAATCCTGTTGACCTTTTAAAGTTTACTTTGTTCTGATTATATTGTTCCTGAGTAAGTGCAGGGTAAGTTCCAAGAGTATCTTGAATTCAGTGCTTCATAAGGAGATCTCTGGTATTTTCAGTTCAGTCACAACATGCAGGGTGTAAGGAACACCTTCAAGCAGGCCAGGGAAGGCTATCTCCCTAGAAGCAGGAAGGGTAGTATGCTCAGGACTTTCCTGGGAAAGCTTGGAAGCAATACTCCTGGGAGACGGCAAAAATGGTTCATGCAAAGATTTCCATCAATCCAATATCCCAAAGTTGTACAAATATTAAAAGACCTTTTAGCATGCTGCACATGGAGATCAAGACCAAAAGTGGAAGGCCACATCCCTGTAATTACATCATTCAGGTCAGCTTTGCTAGATCTTTGTCAAGCAACTGTGCTGATTTTACTTTAGGACTTTCACAATTCCCATTAGATAGGGTTGTGACACCAGTATTGTAGTATAACAGATCATACTGGTATTCAGAAAAGACTCAAGACCAGAAGTCTAAGGTGAGCCTCAGCAAAACATGCTGTCATATGAGAGCTTGCTTCTCTCAAAGGAAAAAAGACTGAAATTTTTTGTTTTATTTTATTTTATTTTTTGTCACACACACACACACACAATTCAGTTGAATTCATTAATTGATTTTCATAGAAAAAGAGGCATCATTCATCTCTTCCGAGTAGCTAATCATTGTTTATGATACAATTTGGATAACCAGCTGGTAAATATCAAGGTAGGAGGGATTCACTTTTGTATCTGGAAAGACACATTATGTTACTGTCTCTTTCTCAGTGAAAATAGAAGAAATATCATTTTTATAGTCAAAAACTAATGTCTCAAAAGTCCTAAACAAGTAAAATTATGAGAAGAACCAACTTATTATCTTTACAAAGGTATGTTGCATACTCTTACATTATCTTCTATAATTGCTATAGTTAGACTGCACCCCATATGTGAATAATTCTTTTTAAAGGTATGTTTGCCATCTCAATTGCTACATTCATTTTAAAATTATTTGCAAAAATATATAAGCTTGTGTTGAGATAGTAAAAGAATGACACTAAAAGCTTCTAAGCCCTTTTTAAAGACAGTATAAAGTGTATGACCTGATTATCTTATTCTACCCACATATTATTTATGTTGGAGAGATGGCTTGCAGTAATTTCTTTTGTCGTCTAAACAGCATCAATACTTTGGGGATTTTCTTCCATATATTTATTTATCTGACAGCAGTTTGATGTAATGTAAAATAACAACTTGACAATAAAGAGAAAAAATGAGCAGACTATAGAATTCTATGAAGTATTCAACATTAAAGTACATAACAGAGAGTGGATCTAGACTACATTTGCCAACAGGTGACTGTCAACAGTTTTAGTTCTGTGTGTGTGTGAGTATACATGTGTGTGGTTTGCGTCATTACATTTTCCTGCCTGCATAAGCCAGAAGAGGGTGTCGGCTCTCCTGGACCTTAAGTTACAGACTGCTGTGAGGATGTTTGGACTAGAGCTTAGGATCTAAATTCAAGTTGGTTAGGATTTTAACCACATAACTATGTTTCAAAGGCCCTGGAAATGATATTGTATTGCTGTTTCCTCCTTTGAAAAATGGGCTAATTTTGGTGTCAATATAAATGGTTAAGTCTGCAAATCAAAAAACTAACACAAGGGTCTGACATTTGTTAGCTTTCACTAATTTTTATAGTGATTTCACAGGCACAGCTGCTAGTACTACCATATTCTAGTTTGGTTCTGTGTTCTGGTCAAATAGCACATAAACTCTGGCCAAAGTTATTTCTATTTATCTCTTTCTTTCTTTCTTTCTTTCTTTCTTTCTTTCTTTCTTTCTTTCTTTCTTTCTTTCTTTCTTTCTTTCTTTCTTTTAACAGCACAGGCTCTAAGAGCAACAATCAATAAATGGGACCTCATAAAACTGAAAAGCTTCTGTAAAGCAAAGGACACTGTCATCAAAACAAAACGCCTGCCTACAGATTGGGAAAGAATCTTCACTAACCCTTTATCTGACAGAGGACTAATATCGAGTATATACAAAGAACTAAAGAAGCTGAAAAGCAGCAAACCAAGTAATACACTTAAAAAAATGGGGAACAGAGCTAAACAGAGAATTCTCGACAGAGGAATATCGAATGGCAGAGAAACACTTAAAGAAATGCTCAACCTCATTAGCCATCAGGGAAATGCAAATCAAAACGACCCTGAGATATCACCTTACACCCATCAGAATGGCCAAGATGAAAAACTCAAGGGACAACACATGCTGGAGAGGTTGTGGAGAAAGGGGAACCCTCCTCCACTGCTGGTGGGAATGTAAACTGGTACAACCACTCTGGAAATCTATCTGGCACTTTCTAAGACAATTAGGAATAGTGCTTCCTCAAGACCCAGCTATACCACTGCTAGGTATATACCCAAAGTTTGCTCAAGTACACAAAAGAGATATTTGCTCAACCATGTTTATAGCAGCTTTATTTGTAATAGCCAGAACTAAAGTTATTTCTTAAACTTCATATTGTGATACTGAAACATCATAATTCTGTTGTAAAAAATTCTATTTCAGAAAATGAATACATTCAAGGGAAATCTATACATGACATATGGGAAAAGTTGTTGAAATTATTCAATAATTTGATTATGACTGTACTTCAGGGAAGTAATATTTTACAAGAACTGAAATAAGCTCAAAATCAATAGAACATTGTCCAAATCACCCTGAAAACAAACTTTCACAGTAAATGTATACTTTATAATTTATTTGTAATATTTTAATATGCATTAATTTATTTTGTGTGTATTAGGGAAGCTCAAACATACTGCTATATGGATATATATGTGTGTGTATACATATATATGTATATATATACACATATATACACATATATGTGTCATGATGTGTAAGTAGAAATCAGAGGACAACTTCCAAGTGTTGTTTCTTTTCTTCCAGCATGGGTTATGCTATCGTTGGTCTATGAGTATTGAAATCTGATCCTTGAGTCTGGAGGTATTGGCTTTACCAAAGACTCAGCTCAGTGACCCTCTGTGTAATACTTTTCATTTAATGTGTATATATACACACACACACACACACACACACATATATATATATATATACATACATATATATATGTATATATATATATATATATATATATATATATATATATAAACTTGATCTAAGCTTAGTGGTATTGGTGCATGCCTTTAATCCTAGCAATGAAAAGGAGAGGCAGTTGGATCTCTGTATTTGAGGCCAGATTGTTCAACAGAGAGAGTTCCAGGAAAACCAGAGCTGCACAAAACAAAACAAAACAAAAACAGACAAACAAAACAATACAAAAAAACTGTCTTGAAAGACAAAAAGCAAAAACCAAACCAACCAAGCTAAAAACCTTGATCCAAATGCTAATGCTTACAGTGAACAGTTTTGAAGTGCAAACATCTATAATTTGAATTAATTTTTTTGAAATTTCTGTTTCTATTTATTTAAATTTTTTGTTACAGTTTATTCACTTTGTATCTCAGCTGTAGCCCCCTCTCCCATACCCTCCCAATCCCACCTTCCCTCCATCTTCTTCTCCTATGTCCCTTCCCCAGTCCAATGATAAGGGAGGTCCTCCTCCCATTCCATCTGACCATAGTCTATCAGGTCTCATCAGGACTGGTTTCTTTGTCTTCCTCTGTGGACTGGTAAGGCTGCTCCCCCTCAGGTGGAGGTGATCAAAGAGCCACCCCATGAGTTCCTTTCAGAGATGGTTCCTGGTCCTATTATTAGGGAACCCTCTTGGATACTGAGCTGCCTTTTGCTACCTCTGTGCAGGGGTTCTAAATTAACTCCATGCATGGTCCTTGTTTAGAGTATCAGTCTCAAAAAAGACCCTTGTGCCCAGATTTCTTGGTTCTGTTGCTCTACTTGTGGGGCCCCAGTTCCCTCCAGGTCTTTCTATCTTTCCCTTCTTTCATAAGATTCCCTGCCTTCTGCCCAAAGTTGGCTATGCCTCTCAGCATATGATTTGATACCCTACTGGGTGGAGTCTTTCAGAGGCCCTCTGTGATAGGCTCCTGTCCAGTTCCCTGTTTTCTCTCTCTTCTGATGCCTGTGTCATTTGTAACTTTTTAATGAAATAAATGCCCAGCACAGTTATGAAATACCTTATGTCTACTCCACATACATCAGTGACCTTCAAGTCACATGTCACATTACTTCATAAATTTTGGATGCTTATACTCATAATAGTACATAAGCATTACAAAATTATAACTTTCAGTTAATATGGTGTATGAATTTATATCCAGAAATACATTGGTAATAAATTTTGCATACTTAGTTTTAATTATTTTTAATGATTGTTGGGTCTACCGAATTTTTACATTCTATAGAATCAATTAGTATTTTCTTATTTCAAAAAAAAAAACCCACAAAATTTAAGGTTTTAGTTTATGTGGTACTTTAAGCAGTTAACATATCTGGAAATTTTAATAATTTCAGAATATGAATAATAAAATACAGTATATCTTTTGATCAACACTGAATGTATATCATTTTGGACCACTCCATTTTTTCAACTTTTATGTCTATGAGTATATTTAGCTGTCCACTTTAAATATAGGTGTGGTAGTTAAATGTAAAATATTTCATCATAGCAGCAGATGGGAGACAATTTCCAACTGGGTACCAAGATCCTGAATAATCTTCTTGTCAAATATTATCAATATATTTTACCTTTATATTCTAAAAATTATGTGATTTATGAAGTATGTACAATGAAAATATACATGAGAGATTGTTATTCTCTCAAAGCTACTAGCTGAACCAGAATAGGAATCTATATTATTTATAAAAGAAATAATGAAACATACTCACAGGGAACAAAATAAAAATAGATCCACACATTACTGAAAATGGCCTAGTTATACTTTTTGCTCAAACTAATAAAAAATGAGTTTATTCAGACTACTGAGTAGAAATAACCCAAATACATAAAAAAATTGTCTGATCCTAATAGAACACTGGTAATAGACATAAAAGTACAAAATATTCAAGGAAAAGCAATTATGCTATTATTCCATTATGGATTCTTCAGTCTCTGAAGTTCCATTATATGTGCACTAATTTTACTTTTTAATTTTAGTTTCAAACATATAAAATCTCATTTTAAATTTCAATATCACATTAGATAGACATTTTAATATACTTTAACCCCTCAAAGTGGCTAGACTATGGAAGTCTTAGAGACTCCAAAATCAAGAAAGAGATTTTACCATATTTCAATTTTGTTTCATTCTTGAATGTTTATAAGCTTTTAATTGCATTAAAACCATGGGCTGCTACATGGTTATTTCTCAAAACCATTACTATTTTTCCATCATTATTCTTTCCTCTCAACATCTTATGAATATGGATTCCTAAATTTTCCCCAAATTTTAAGTCACATTTATTTTAGTTGAATGTAGGTTATATTTTGCTTTTTATTGTAATATAGCATTGCTTATGTTAATACTTTTAACTTTTTTAGCATAGTCAATATGTATTATTTAGCTATTCATTCTGGTATTTTGCAGGTCAATAATTTTATTTTATTTTACTTTCTATTTTGGTTCGCTTTGTTCTGTTTTTTTTTTTTGTTTTTTTTTTTTCCAAGGTTTACTACAGAGTCAAGAAAGCATTCAAGGACCTTGCCTCTGACTGAACAGTGACAAATGATTACAAAAACATACTAATGATTTCAAACACAATTGAAAACATTTTCACCATAAAAAATATCTTCCTCCTATTTAAACCTTGCCTAATATTCACATGATATTTGGTGAATATATGTGTTTTCTGTGACATCCTGAATCATTTGCACAGGAGGCTTAATGTATTTGACTATGTGTACACCAGTTGACGGGTTGTGTTTTCCCAGTTCCACAGTCGGTCCTCTATTGTCAGCTTCAAAGCTTTGGTAATTGTCGCCCTGGATCATACTGTCTGAGTGATAGTACCTAGGAACATGATATCTGCAGAAAAATCAAAAAGCCTTTTAAAGGTTCTATTTTCTTATATTAATTAAAATAATCTCCCAAAATCGTCAAAGTTCTTACTATAAACAACTCAATTAATACATCACATTTTAAATTTTGAGGCATATTTAAATATTTCACTTTCCTGCCTTTGAAAAAATGTTGCAATCAGTTGTAAGATTTTATTTTTATTTTGACTTGTTTTTTTGTTACCATTTTTATTATTAGTTATTAATTATTATTATTATTATTATTAATTACAATTTATTCCCTTTGTATCCCTGCTGTGTTGTCCTCCCTCATGAACTCATTGGCACAGGAGACAACTTCCTAGACAGAATACAACTGACACAGGCTCTGAGATCAACAATCAATACATGGGACCTCATGAAACTGAAAAGATTTTGTAAAGCAAAGGGCACTGTCAACAGATAGAAACTAGAGACCACAGACAGGAAAAGGATCTTTACCAACCCTGTATCTGACAGAAGGCTGATATCCAAAATACATGAAGAATGCTCTGACATGAACTCAGTGGAATCGAACAGAAGACCCAGGAATAAACTCACACACCTATGAATACTCGTTTTTGACAAAGAAGCCAAAACCATTCAATGGAAAAAAGACAGCATCTTCAACAAATGGTGCTGGTCCAACTGGATGTCTACATACAGAAAAATGAAAATAGATCCATATTTACCACCCTGCACAAAACTAAAGTCCAAGTGGATCAAAGACCTCAACATAAAACCAGATACTCTAAATCAGTTACAAAAAAAAAAGTGGGGAACAGCCTAGAACTCATTGGCACAGGAGACAACTTCCTGAACAGAACACCAACAGCACAGGCTCTAAGAGCAACAATCAATAAATGGGACCTCATGAAACTGAAAAACTTCTGTAAAGCAAAAGACACCGTCATCAAAACAAAACGACTGCCCACAGATTGGAAAAGTATCTTCATGAACCCTTTATCTGACAGAAGACTAATATCCAGTATATATAAAGAACTAAAGAACTTGGAAACAACCCAGATGTCCATCAACGGAGGAATGGATACAGAAACTGTGGTATTTTTACACAATGGAATACTACTCAGCAATCAAAAAGGAAGAAATCATGAAATTTGCAGGCAAGTGGTGGGATCTAGAAAAGATCATTCTGAGTGAAGTATCCCAGAAGGAGAAAGACAAACTTGGTATATACTCGCTTATATAGACCTACAAGACATGATAAACATAATGAAA
>NW_026591086.1:49038431-49237054 GCF_907164565.1 Psammomys obesus
AAAGCAGACACTAAGACTCATAACCAAACCCTCGGCAGAGTGCAGGGAATCATATGAAAGAAGGGAAGTTAGTATGATATGGAAAGGATAGGAGCTCCACAAGGACCAAATATATCTGGGCACAGGGTCTTTTCTGAGACTGACACTCAACCAAGGACCATCTATGGATATAACCTAGAACTTCTGCTCGGATGTGGCCTGTGGTAGCTCAGTAACCAAGTAGTTTTCCAAAGTAAGGGGAACACGGACTATTTCTAATAGGATCTCAAGGGCAGGCTGTTTGACCCCCACCCCAGGGGAGGAGCAGTCTGTTAGGCCACAGAGGAGGACTTTGCAGCCAGCCCTGAAGATACCTGATAAAACAGGGTCAGATGAAAGGGGAGGAGGTCCTCCCCTATCAGGGGACTTGGAAAGGGGCAGGGAGGAGACCAGGGAGGGAGTGTGGGTTTGGGGAGGGAATGAGGGAGCGGGATACAGCTGGGACACAGAGTTAACAAAATGTAACTAAAAAGAAAAAAAAAAAAAAAAGAACTAAAGAAGCAGAAAAGCAACAAACCAAGTAATCCAATTAAAAAATGGGGAACAGAGCTAAACAGAGAATTCTCGATAGAGGAATATCGAATGGCAGAGAAACACTTAAAGAAATGCTCAACCTCATTAGCCATTAGGGAAATGCAAATCAAAACGACCCTGAGATTTCACCTTACACCCATCAGAATGGCCAAGAAGAAAAACTCAAGTGACAATATATGCTGGAGAGGTTGTGGTGAAAGGGGAAACCTCCTCCATTGGTGGTGGGAATGTAAACTGGTACAACCAATTTGGTAGTCAATCTGGCGCTTTCTTAGACAACTGGGAGTAGTGCTACCTCAAAACCCAGCTATACCACTCCTAGGTATATACCCAAAATTTGCTCAAGTACACAACATGGACATTTGCTCAACCATGTTTGTAGCAGCTTTATTTGTATTAGCCAGAACCTGGAAACAACACAGATGTCCATCAACGGAGGAATGGATACTGAAATTGTGGTATTTTTACACAATGGAATACTACTCAGCAATCAAAAAGGAGGAAATCATGAAATTTGCAGGCAAATGGTGGGATCTAGAAAAGATCATTCTGAGTGAAGTATTCCAGAAAGAGAAAGACAAACATGGTATATACTCGCTTATATAGACCTACAAGATATGATAAACATAATGAAATCTACACACCTAAAGAAGATAATCAAGAAAGTGGACATGGGTGAAGATGATCAATCCTCATTTAGAAAGACAAATGGGATGTGCATTGAACGTATGACAGGAGTCTACTGCAAAAGGCATCTGAAAGACTCTACCCAGCAGTGTTTCATAGCAGACACTAAGACTCATAACCAAACCCTCGGCAGAGTGCAGGGGATCATATGAAAGAAGGGGAGCTAGTATGATATGGAAAGGATAGGAGCTCTACAAGGACCAAATATATCCGGGCACAGGGTCTTTTCTGAGACTGACACTCAACCAAGGACCATCTATTGATATAACCTAGAACTTCTGCTCGGATGTGGCCCGTGGTAGCTCAGTAACCAAGTAGTTTTCCAAAGTAAGGAGAACAAGGACTATTTCTAACAGGATCTCAAGGGCAGGCTCTTTGACATCCCCTCGCCCCAGGAAAGGAGCAGTCCTGTTAGGCCACAGAGGAGGACTTTGCAGCCAGCCCTGAAGATACCTGATAAAACAGGGTCAAATGAAGGGGGAGGAGGTCCTCCCCTATCAGTGGACTTGGAAAGGGGCAGGGAGGAGACCAGGGAGGGAGTGTGGGGTTGGGGAGGGGACACAGAGTTAACAAAATGTAACTAATAAGAAAAATAAAATAAAATAAAAATAAATCCATGATATCACAGGAAATAAATAAATAAATAAGTAAATAAATAAATAAATAAAATGAATCTCAACTTGTATAACCAACTATATGCTAGTTACAAACACTCAAGAGAAAAAAAAACATGAGTAATTGATACAAAATAGCGGTCATGAATTACATATATACATATTATAATAATATTATGTATATAATAATAAATAATACATATTATGAAAGAAAGTAAAAGCTACATTTTAGAATATGAATTAATAATATACTGCAACATATAAATTTTCCTTCAATTATGTAAGATAAAATGATTTCGATAAAACTAAAATCTCATATTTCTTAAAATAAGGTATTAATAAACAGAATATATTTAATTAAGTAATTTTCTCCTAAAAAGCTGAAAACATCCCTCAGGGTGGCAGAGGCAGGCAGATCTCTGTGAGTTTGAGGCAAGCCTGGTCCAAAGCAAGTCCAGGACAGCCAAGGCTGCACAGAAAAACCCTGTTGCAAAAAAAACAAAAATCAAACCCACAAAGCAGAGAACTAAGTTTAAGAGGAGAAATGTGCTAAGTACAGAATTAGAGACATTATCTTAAACATTTTCTTAAAAATTATAATATATTTGTAAATAAAGTGTAAAGGATGGGGGAAACAAGTAACACAAACATAAAACATAAAGAAGTCATGGAAAGTATTTTGTAGAAAATAACAAATTGATTTCCCAGAAAAGTGTGAAAACATGTTAAATTTAAGATAATTTAGGATCTGTTTATCTAGGTATCTATATTATCTGTCTATCTATTGATCTAATATATTGCGCATATGATCCACATAAAGGTCACATTGGTTGGTGAAATTGTTTTCAGCACCAGTTCCCTTACATAACATATTTTTAGACTGAAAAATATAAGACCTAAATATATCTATCCTTTGAAGCATTCTCCTTAGCATATATGTGCCCAGAAAACATGACTTATTTTGGGAAGGTCCCTGCAGACCTTAGAGTAAGCAGGGAAAAATAATCAGGGTAAGGTCAATTTTTGGTAACTTGTGCTGGCTCAGGATGTCTAGAGAGTCTGATGCAAATGACTTTACTCTGACGATGTTTAAGTACTGCAGCATTTTGAAAACAACTTTTTCAAATAATTCAGACTCGACTGCACAACCTCTTGAAAACATGGGTACATTGAGATCCTTTACAAAGTACATCTGGCTTCCGTCATAAAAATGGGTACCTGACTCAGATATAGTGCTCATGGTTCAGGGTCCAGGGAGTTTGACTGAGGTAAACATAAGGCCTGTGGGTGTCAGGATGCGTCTGACCCCAAGATAACACAAAGGTCACTTAGGCTGTTTTACAAATGACATCTCTCAAAAGGATGAGTTTTATGGCCTAGACGTAATGCTCAAGATTTTTAATTTTTTTAATTTTTAATTTTTGGAAAAGGCTCTGGGATAAGTAAAACATAAGTTCTGGGAGATATAGGCCAGGCCTGACTCAACAGGTTGCAAAAGATTGCTACATTGTAAACTATATTTTCCCTGATCACTTCAGGAAAACAGCTATAAAGACTTTCTTCCATTGAAGAGAGCACAGCTCTGTGTTTTGCTTTCCTGGCTTCTCCCATGCTTAACTGTACGTGCAAGGACATTTTGCCCTGTATATAAACACCTTGGATATACACCTTATAATTACACATTTATAATAGCTGTATAAGTATAGCATTGCAGACGTCAAACACAAAATGATAAATTTATTTTTCATATCTATGCAACTTGTAGCTATGCATCAAACAAAACAAGAAATTTGTGTGCCTGGGCTTAAGATGAATGATCCTCAGCATCATAATATTGAGCACATGGAATGTACATACCAGGATGCATATAGTACAATTCCTCACATGTGAAAAATTAATACAACCAAAAAAAATATATTCCTTAGAGTTGCACTGTAGAAAGGAAAAGCTATTAAATGTTTAATAACATCAGTGCAAAAAATATAACTTTTACTTGAAACAAGTTTATTCTTAAGACATGTATGTGTGGCCAAGTCTCAGGAGATACAAGATGGCGGCACTGACTATGCAGAGTACCTGAACAATAGCTCAGCAGTGACAGCAGGATGACCACCAGGCTACATTGTGGACCCCGTAACCCTGACGTGTTGTGTTTCTCAGGTGAGAGTATCCACCAGGCTAATACTAGGAAAAATTCCTGGCCTCCTGACTGGCGCTGCCACAGCCCTAGGACAGCTGCCCAGTCCCACCAACTGTGGCTACCTTCCAGGACTGGCGGTTTCAGGACAAGCGTGGTTCTGACGCCTCAGCCTGAGGCCACCTGCCCTCCAAGCCGGACCAGTGCCTGACAGCTCATACCCTGGGTGCTCGCACTCACTGTCTATGAAGTAAATACCATCCTGTACTGAGGGTGAGACTCCAAACCTGGGCACGCACTCTCACAGTTCTGTGGACACCTTCTGGGTACTAGAGACTCCTGTTTCCAAACCCAGGAGACCACATTCAACATCCTGTGGACACCTTCCTGGTCACAGAGACGATTGGCTCATTCTCACAGCCCTGTGGAGGGGATACACTCTGGTACTGTAGGGGAGGCACGAATTTATTCTGCCTGTATATTGTGAACCCCCAAACCCCGACGTCTTGTGTTTCTCAGGTGAGAGGAAAATCCACTGGGATTCTCCAAGGTCCTTCTTCAGGCTACCAGGCTAATACAGGAAAAATTCTTCTGCTCCACTTGCCTGGCTCACCCATTTCAGAATCAGCCAGCACAGCATAGATAGTGAACTGAGCTATGCTTAAGATCCAGGTTCCATTACCCACCATCTAAGGAAAGCCTGTGGGACACTGGAACATCTCTAGGCAAAGAGACCTATCAGACAGTGCCCCAGCCTGGCTCACATTGGCCACGATCAATGAGCCTAGCACAGACAGAGAACACAGCAGAGCTGAGCTAGACATGTGACCCAAGTTCCATTTTCCTCCTTACCAAGGGGCTTCGGAGCAACTCTAGGCTAGGAGATATTTCTGCCTGCTCCCCAGCAATCTAACTCATCTGGGTCAGAAACAAAACAGCAAGCACAACCAGTGAAATCAGCTGAGCTGAGCCAGGCCTGGGACCCAAATCACATCCTCCACCATTTTAAGGAAGCCTGTGGGACACTGGAGCAGCTCTAAACTCTGAGATCTTTCTGCCTGCATCCCAGCTACCTGACATACCTGGGTCATAAACTGTGAACCAGCAGAGACAGTGAATCAAGGAGAGACTACTTGAGACTTCAGAGACAGGGGGATCTAGAATGCAGTACAGGCTCCAGGAATAACCAGTCAAGGTTACAGACAACCAGAAGGCTAGATACTGGAGTAAGAATACAGGCAACAAAAAACAGGACATCATGGTTTCACCAGACTCTCAAAAATTCAACGAATATTCTATTGCAGCTGAAACACAGGAAAATGATCTTAAATCTATAATTATGCAGTTATTCAAGGCACATAAAGAGGAAATGAACAAAAATATAGAGGCCATCATTGACAGACAGGAATCCACATTCAAAGAGAAGAAGAAAATGGTGCAAGACATGAAAGGAGAATTAGAATCAATAAAGAAAAAACAAACAGAGAAAACCCTGAAGTTGTAAAACTTAGAGAAGAGATCAGGAACCACAAAGGTAAGCATCACCAACAGAATACAAGAGATGGAAGAGAGACTCTCAGGAACTGAAGATATAATTGCAGAAATTGAAGAAATCTCAAGAAAAAAAAATTGAATCTGAAAAGTTACAAACACAAAACATCCAAGAAATTGACGATAGCATGAAAAGACAAAATCTCAGAATAATAGGAATAGACAACAAAGATGATTCCAGACTCCAAGGCTCAGAAAATATTTTTCAGAAAATCATAGAAGAAAATTTTCCCAATGTAAAGAAAGAGATGCCCATAAACACACAAGAGGCCTACAGAACACCAAATAGACTAGACCAGAAAAGAAACTCCTCAAGTCACATAATAGTCAAAACACTAAATCTACAGAACAAAGAAAAAAATATTTCAGATGCCTTCTGTGTAGACTCCTGTCATACGTCCAATGCACATCCCATTTGTCTTTCTAAGTGACGATTGATCATCTTACCCTGTGTCTGCTCTCTTGTTTATCTTCTTTAGGTGTATACACTTCCTTATGTTTATCATATCTTATAGGTCTATATAAGAAAGTATATACCATGTTTGTCTTTCTCCTTCTGGGATACTTCACTCAGAATGATCTTTTCTAGATCCCACCACTTGCCTGCAAATTTCATGATTTTTCTCCTTTTTGATTGCTGAGTAGTATTCCATTGTGAAAAAATACCACAATTTCTGTATCCATTCCTCTGTTGATGGACATCTGGGTTGTTTCCAGGTTCTGGTTACAAATAAAGCTGCTACAAACATGGTTGAGCAAATGTACTTGTGTACTTGAGCAAATTTTGGGTATATACCTAGCAGTGGTATAACTGGGTCTTGAGGAAGCATTATTCCTAATTGTCTGAGTAAGCAGTAGATTGACTTCCAAAGTGGTTGTACCAGTTTACATTCCCACCAGCAATAGAGGAAGGTTCCCCTTTCTCCACAACCTCTCCAGCATGTATTGTCACTTGAGTTTTTCATCTTGGCCATTCTGATGGGTGTAAGGTGAAATCTCAGGGTCGTTTTGATTTGCATTTCCCTAATGGCTAATGAGGTTGAGCATTTCTTTAAGTGTTTCTCTGACATTAAGTATTCCTCTATCGAGAATTCTCTGCTTAGCTCTTTTCCCCATTTTTTAATTGGATTACTTGGTTTGTTGCTTTTCAGCTTCTTTAGTTTTTTTTTTATATATACTGGATATTAGCATTCTGTCAGATAGATGGTTGGTGATGATTCTTTCCAATCTGTAGGCAGTTGCTTTGTTTTGATGACGGTGTCCTTTGCTTTAACAGAAGCTTTTCAGTTTCATGAGGTCCCATTTATTGATTGTTGCTCTTAGAGCCTGTGCTGTTGGTGTTCTGTTCAGGAAGTTGTCTCCTGTGCCAATGAGTTCTAGGCTGTTCCCCACTTTTTTTTTTTTTTCTAACCGATTTAGAGTATCTGGTTTTATGCTGAGTTCTTTGATCCACTTGGACTTTAGTTTTGTGCAGGGTGATAAACATGGATCTTCATTTTTCTACATGTAGACATCCAGTTGGACCAGCACCATTTGTTGAAGATGCTGTCTTTTTTCCATTGAATGGTTTTGGCTGTTTTGTAAAAAATCAGGTATTCATAAGTGTGTGTGGGTTTATTTCTGGGTCTTCTATTTGGTTCCATTGAACCTCCTGAAAGACTCTACCTAGCAGCGTTTCAAAACAGATTCTAAGACTGATAACCAAACCTTCGGCAGAAGGGGAGTTAGTATGACATGGAAAGGATAGGGGCTCCACAGGACCAAATATATCTGGGCACAGGGTTTTTTTTTCTGAAACTGTTTCTCCAACCAAGGACCATGTATGGATGTAACATAGAACTTTTGCACAGACGAAGCTCATGGTAGCTCAATAACCAATTGGTTTCCCATAGTAAGGGGAAGAGGGACTATTTTTGACAGGAACTCAATGGCAGGCTTTTTACCTCCCCAGTCTCCAAGGATGGAGCAGTCCTGCTAGGCCACAGAGGAGGACTTTGCAGCCAGTCCTGAAGATACCTGATAAAATAGGGCCAGATTGATCACCTCCCCCTGAGGGGGGAGCAGCCCTACCAGGCCACAGAAGAGGACAATGCAGCCACTTTTGATGAGAACTGATAGACTAAGATCAGAAAGAAGAGGAGAACCTCCCCTCTCAGTGGACTTGGGGAGGGGCATGCATGCAGAAACGGGAGGGAGGTTGGGATCGGGAGGGGAGGAGAGAGGGGCTTATGGGGGGATACACAATGAATAAAGTGTAATTAATAAGAAATTTTTTTAAAAAAGATAGAAGAAATGGGAAAAAAAAAAAAAAAAAAAAAAAAAAAAAAAAAAACAGGGCCAGAGGAAATCCCCAATCAGTGGACTTGGAAAGGGGCAGGCAGGATTTGAGGGAGAGAGGAAGGGAGGGAGGGAGGGTGGGATTGGGAGAGAATAAGGGAGCGAGATACAGCTGGAATACAGAGTTAATAAAATGTAACTAATACTACTACTACTAATAATAATTTAAAAATATAAAAAATAAAGGAAAAAAAATTAAAAAAATATTAAAAGCAGCAAGGGAAAAAAGACCAAGGAACATATAAAAGCAAACCTATCGGAATCACACAAGACTTTTCAACAGAAACTATGAAAGCCAGAAGGGCCTAGACAAATGTCATGCAAATGCTTAGAGATCACAGATATCAACACAGACTACTATACCCAGCAAAGCTTTCAATCAACGTAGATGGAGAAGGCATATTCAAACCCCACATTCCAGCTAGAGAACAACTTCTTGAACATTATATAATTATACAATAAACAAAATAATTAAATCAACGAACTTTTAAAAATATGGTATAAAGTTACAGACATTGGGGAAAAATCTCAGCTGCTGGACTAACATACTATCTGATAACATTCTTGGATATCTGTTGGTGTAAAGTGTTGATCTGCTAATACTTTCTAAATAATTTTCTCAACCGATTCAAGGATGTTAGAATGAATATAAACCTGGATAATGGATGCTACTAAGGGGCTAAAGGTAATTGAAAAGTAGTTGACTTTATACATGTAACCTTACAATTTCCCATACATTCTGATATATCAACATTCTTCATAGAATGTTCAACATGCATGTGGAAATTTTTAATTTATAATATCAATCTCTGGAAATGTTTTGAATCTGGATGGATGAAGGCAAGTATTTTTCCTTTATAGTAGAAAACTATGAACTCATTTTTATGTTATTTTAATTGGGTTGTAAGTTTGAATATTTTTGATATGTTTAAATTACTTATGTGCCTTATAATTAATATATCACTGGTATGAATATTCTTGACTTATGAATGAAGACATACTGAAACATATTAGTAAAATAATGTGTGCATATGTATGTACATATATAATATGTATTTACACATGTGTGACATGTCAATACATATTAAAATGTTCATGAGAAGCAAAATTGTGTGAGCTCCAATTGAAATTACTTGAGTTGTATAGTGATTAGAAATACGAATATATCTTTAATTTTTTAACTAATTTGATATTCTGTCCTATTTATATATTCAGGATTCCATATCATAAGTCATTAAGCAAATTAAAGATCTTGAGGTATATTTTGAACTAGTTACATTAAAGAAACATTATATGTGTTAAATGCCACTGTATTATAAAATTAATATAATTTTAAAATCCTACTTATATTTTAATATTAATTAAACAATTTCCAGTTTATTAAAAATAGACCATCAGTCATTAATTATTTTTAGCTTAAAACCAACTTCATTTAATAAACTTATTTAATTTAGAAAATGCAGTTAAATTAGTCACAAAATTAATATAATTATTCATCACAAAAACAATAGGTTTTCAGACAAGCAAGTTATAAGAGATTACAATAAATCCTGTAAGACAAAAAACTTTCTGTTTAAAATGAACCCTGTAGGATACTTTGAAAAACTCTGAGAGAAGAAAAATAATTTTTAGATTGCACACTATGCATTTTCTTATATACTCACAACCTCATATATTTTAATTACACTGATAACAGACGGGTATTAGATATACACAAAAAAATCTGTATGGTACTTTTATTCTTGAGTAGAAAATGAAAGACTAGGATTTCTATGCACACCACATTCACATTTTTTTTTCTGAAAGAGCTAATGGAAATGTTATAGGTTTTAGAAATTAATTTATGGATGCTTCTGAAGCCCGAAAAGCTCTAAATTAACCTTGCTGGAAGGAGAACTGCATGTTCTAATTCATTAAGGCTTCCAGCTGTGCTCAAGAAGAGTGTAGGAGACAATCTTCTTGTAGATGAAGACTCCCACTGCACACCTCTTTTTCAGCGTTCATTTCATTTTTTTTTCTCAAAGGACAGAAATTTCTTTACAACTGCCCAAAGTACTGAAATTCATTACTTTCTAGCAATAATGCATTATAAATCTATGAATAATTTATTACACATGAAATCAAGGGAACAGCCTAGAACCTTGCCATTGTGTTTGAAGGTTTTATATGATATAATATTCTCCCACAGAAGACTGTTGTACAAAACTGAAAAGATAAAAGTGTTGCCATTATTGAAACACTGGGCACATCTTTAACTTCAGTCCATGTTCTTACTATGTTAGGTTGCACTTGATGCAGAGTTATGATATTGTTCAAAGTCTTGAGAAGTAGTGACTGTGTGCTTACCTATATCTAGCAAATCTATATCCCTCTCTTTGCCAATCAAAGAACATTTTCTAAGGAGAAGTAGATGTAAGAGAAGACAAAAAACTGAGTATATTCCTAGTGATTTGACCAAATGTCTCACTGCATCTCTCAACACTCATTACAGATTAGTTGTGAGTAACACAAATCCATACAACTGATAAAAGTGCAGAGAAGGAGATGTTATTGAATGAGCAGCCTATAATGAAACATCAATATCACATCCCGTCTTCATGAAGTTCAGTGATTATCATAGAAGAGTGTAAAAAGAAACAAAAGTGTAGATGGCTATAATGGAACAAGATATCTGTACACAAAACAGTAACTGCACAGATGAACTCATAGCACCCATGACAGCATTCACAAGATTTTTACCCACTCAATCCAGATCAATCCCAATATGGACAAAGGAAGGGAAGACAGTGTTCCACTGGGGATTATTTGGCAATTAGTAGCTTCCGGGAATGGACAGATCATATTTCTAACAGTGTTTTTCCTAGTAAGCCAACCATGCTTTAGTGTAATGCAAGACCACACATTCAAGAGTATATGGGCAGTACAAACTGAAGTTAAATGGTGTTTAAAAGAGAAAGAAAGAAAAGAAGACATTAGTTGGTAGTGATATGAAAGAGAGTAGTCTCACAGGAGGTGGGGGAAGTGTTAAGATGATCATAACACATTGCATAAAATTCTCAAAGAAATAAAAATCATTTTATTTCATTGTATTTGTATGGGTGTTGTAAGCAATTTCAGCAGAAAGGGGATTCAAATCCATTAGGAATGGAGTTACAGATGGCTAATAACCACATGTGAGTGCTAGGAAATGAACAGACAACCAACGCTGTCAACATCTGAGGCATTTCTGCAACCTCATAAAGATATTTTTATTGAAAATAGATTTATTCTCATATAACATATCCCTGTACTTTATAGGGACATAACTATAGATTATAATTTTCCCTCTTCCTACTCCTCCCAGTTCTTCCCCAAATGACCTCACCAGAAATCAAATCTCTTTCTTTCATTAGAAAAAAAAAAAAGCTCTTCTTTGAGATAATAACCAAGCATTACAAAACTAAATATAATAAAATGAAGCAAAATCTATCACATATATGTTGGACATGGTGACTCAAGAGGAGGAATGGAGGCCCAAGAGCCTGCAGAAGAGTGAGAGACCTACTCTTTCTCAAATTCTTGAGCCCCTTAAATACTGAACTGAAAGCTGTAATTTATATATATGCAGAAGGATTACTGTATTTCTATGTAGCAAGCCTTGTGCTTGCTATGTCAGTCTTTGTGAGCTCATATGTGCCTTGTTCTCCATTCTCTTTGACTCTAAAAATCATTCTGCCTCCTCTCCTGCAGAATTCCCTGAGCTCTGAGAAGAGGGATTTGATGGAGACCTCCTATTTATGCTCTTTCTGCACTCTGTGGTGCATCTGTTCATGTGTTTGGCTGCTAACTGAAAGGTTGGTGGTTCAAGTTCACCCAGAAATGCCAGCCTATATGGATATTTTTAAAAGATAGAAATGTGAAAGATAGAAGGTGGGATTAACTGCTATGAAATAGTGTCCAGAAATTCCCATAAAGAGCAACAATGTTGCATAGAAATCTCAGATTTGAGATTACTATCACAATAATTGCAAAGCAAGATCAAACTACTTAAAATTCTTAGCACAAAAAAACAACATACATTTCAGACACAGGATTTAGATAAAGAGACTGAGCTATGATGTCTATAAACTACATCAATGACCAGTATGATTTGATAATGCTAACGGCTCAACAGCAACATATAACCAAGAACTTACTAATTAAACATAATGCCTACTAATCAAAAGGGAAGCCATTAAATGGCATTTACAATATAGCACACTACCTAAGATTAGTGAAGTCATAGATTCTAAAGATGAGCCTCCAACTGCTACTTAACTAAATTAGCATAATTCCTAACTACATTCTAAATAGTTATCCTTATATCCACAGATAAGTGTAATCCTCACATTCTATCAAGGACACTTCTAGTTGCAGCAGAGATCACCACAGAAATCTATAACTAATTAGAATGCAAAAGAGCAAGATATATTGTATGCTCAGTCCCCCATGATACATATACAAAAAAAAAAAAAAAAAAAAAAAGTCCCTGGCCCTAAAGCTAAAGCTCAGTCATAATAGAAGAAAAGGGTATACAAAGTTAGTAAAAGCAAGAGGAGCAGAAATTTATTTGAGATTATGACTACGTCCATGAAGTCTCATTAATATGACTGCCTTAACAAGGCCTGAAAAATGCCATCAGTGAAACTATTAACATGAAAGGGAGAAGGTTTGAGAACGTACATAGGATGAGTTTAAGGGAGAAAAGGGGAGGAATAATTGTAATTATGTTATAATTTCAAAATATATTTTAAAAATAGAAAATGGAAAGGAGAGGCATTCCTGAGGGCACTGCCTTATTTCTAGAGGTATTGGCAACTGATAACTGCTGGTTGAGGTACAGTCACTTTCTGGGCAACGACCATTGGTAGGTTGCCCAAAGTGTGTATGGACACAAGTGAGTAGAATCTATGGATAATTTTAAAAAGAAGAATGAAGAGTCCATAATCTGATTGGCCTGCTCTTTGATCACCTCCCCCTGAGGGGGGAGCAGCCTTACCAGGACACAGAAGATGACAATGCAGCCACTTCTGATGAGAACTGATAGTCTTAAGATCAGAAGGGAGAGGAAGACCTCCCCAACAGTGGACTTGGGGAGGAGCATGCATGCAGAAAGAGGAGGAAGGGTGGGATCGGGAGGGGAGGAGGGAGGGGCTTATGGGGGGTACAAAATGAATAAACTGTAATTAATAATAATTAAAAAATATTAAAAAATGGAAGTAAAGCTCTCTGTACACATTTCCAGAGGATCACACAGATCTTCTTCTCTAAACTTCCTTCCCCCAACTCATCCCCTTATTGCAAACTCTTTCTGAAGGTATTCCCTGAACAGTCACTGGAAGGCCAGAGAAACGAATAGGATTACGGTATATCTTCTCCTCTCCTTCTACATGAAATCCCTCACTCTCACCCCAGCTTTCCATCTGACCACCTAGTGCAACTTCACCTTCTTTTCTGACCCCTAGCTGATCAAAAGCTCTTTCCTTAATAAAAATCAGTAATTTTGACATACCCTTAGTCAAAATAACAATAAAACAGAGAAAGAAGATTTAATTTAATGAAGTTAAAGAGAAAAAAAAGAGGACAGAAAAATACATGAGGAAATCCTGAGAATCATAAGAGCATATTTTAAAACCTGTACTCCACCAAACTGGAAAGCCTAATAAAACATATAACTATTCTCCATACATGTCACATGCCAAAGTTAAATATTGATCAGACAAACAATTTGAACAGACCTATAACCCCTTGTGAAATAGAAGCAGCCATTAAAAGACTACCACTACCAACAACAACGATAAGAAAGCCTAGCACCAGATGTTTTTAGTACATAATTCTAATAGACCTTCAAAGAAAAGTTAATGGCAAGGCATTGCAGATTATTCCACAAAATAGAATCAAAAGGAATACTGCCTAATTCATTTCATGACTACCAGTTTCCAGATACCTAAACCACATAAAGAACCTATAAAGAAAAAAGAATTACAGAACAACTTCACTATGATTTTAAAAGCATAATTTCTCAATAAAATCTTGTGAAAACATCTAACATGATCAAGTAGGCTTCATTCCTTAGATGCAGGAATAGCTCAAAAAAAAAAAAAAAAAGGAATGGATAAATGTAATTCACCATGTAGATTAGCTGGAAGACAAAAACAGCATTATCATCTCACCACACTTATAAAGTTTTTTTTTCAATATATAACATACTTTTATGATAAAAAAAAAACCTGCTCATGAATGGTAGGAATAATAAAGTAAAAATGGCCAACCTACCTACCGAAAGCAATTTAGAAATTCAGTGCTACCCTATCAATATTCTTCCATATTCTTCACAGATCTCAAAAGAAAAAAAAAAGTTCTTCTTTATATGAGAATACAAAAAAAAAAAAAAAAAAAGGAGAACTAAAACTATCCTGAATAATAAAAGAACTGCTGGAGGTGTCATCCCTGATGACATCAAATTATACTACAGAGCTAGAGTAATAAAAGCAGCATTGTATTAGTACAAAACCAAGCACATTGATCCAGGAATTTTTGTGAAGACCCAGACAGAAATCCACCCTGGTATGAATACTTAGTATTAGAGTTTTAAAAAGCTAGTAATACATACTGGGCGGGGGGAGGCATCGTCAAAAACGATGCTGGATGACAGCAAATAGATGAATCCCAATAGATCCATACTTATCACTCTGCACAAAATTCAATTCTAATGGATCAAAGACCTCAACATGGAATCAGACAGACTGAACCTGAAAAAAAATGGGGAGCCCTCCTCCTCTGCCATCTGACCCTCCCCTATTATGCCTCATCAAGACTGCCTGGATCGGCTTCCTCTAAGGCCTGGCAAGGCTGCACCACCAGGAGGAAGTGATCAAAGAGAATGCAAAAGAGTCTAAGTCAGAGGTACACCGTGCTCCACTTACTAGGGTACCCACATGGAGACTGAACTGCCTGTGTGTCACATTGACCATGTATGGTCCTTCGTTAGTGAATTAGTATCTTCAGGTCTCCCTAGGCCAATTTTGTTGGCTTGCTGGTTTCCTTCTTCAGCTCTTGTCCCTTTTTTCCCCTGCTCTTCCATACGGTGGGACAGGGAGGTATAAGGAAGAGGACTGCAATTGAGATATAAGGTGAATAAATTATTAAATAAATAAATATAAATAAGTAAATAAAACCAAAGACCATGCATGGAGAGAACCTAGACCCCCTGCTCAGATGTAGCGCATGGGCATCTTAGTCTCCATGGGGTTCCTTAGTGAGAGGAGCAAGGGCAGTCTCTGACATGAACGCCATTGCCTGCTCTTTGATCACTTCCTCCTGGCAAGTAGCCTTTCTAGGCCATGGAGAAGGAGGATCCTGGCAGTCCAGATGAGATCTGATGGTCTGGGGTCACATAGTAGGGTAGAAGGCCCTCCCCTATCAGCTGATTAGGGGAGGGACTTGGTGAAACCAGGAGGAGATGAGGGAAGGAGCTTCAGCCAGGACGGAAAGTGCATAAAGTGTAATTAATAATAATAAAATGAATAACAATAATAATTAAACTAAAAAAAATGGGAATACTCTTAAACTCATTGGCACCAGAAAGAATTTTCTGAACAGAACAGCTTTAGCACGGCACCAAAGTAGCAATTCATAAATGGTACCTCATGAGACTAATAAGATTTTGCGCAACACAAGACATCTTTAGTGGGGCAAAGCAGAAGCCTATAGAATGCAGAAGATTTTTACCAACTACACATGTAATAGAGGGTCAACACCGAAATATTATAAATATGTCAAAAGATGATATCATGGAAAACACAATTTAAACAAATTAAAAAATCTGGGTACAGAACTAAACAGAATTCTCAGAAGAGGAAACTCAAATGGCTGAGAACATTAAAAGAAATGTTCAAAATCCCTAGTCATCCAGAGGATTCAAATCACAGCAAATTTGCAATTTCACCTTTTACCAGTCAGTCTGACTAAGATCAATAAAACAAATTATAGCTCATGCTGGCAGGATGTGGAGTAAGGAAAACACACCCATCTGTTGCTGGTGGGAGTGCAAACATGTACAGCCACTGAGAAAATCAATGTGACAGTTCCTCAGGAAGATGGAAATAGATCTACATCAAGGTCTTGCTATAGGACACATGGGCATATATCTAAAGGATGATTCATAACTACTACAGAGGTAATTAATTGCTCAACCATGTTCATTGCTGCTTGATTCATAATAGCCAGAAATTAAAATAACCTAGATATCTGTCAATGGAAAAATGGTAAATATGGTACAATTACCCAATGTGATATTACTCTGCATTTTAAACAACAACAAAAAAGAGAAATCCCAGTATTCACAGTAGACTGATGAAAGTAGGAAAAATTATATTGAGCGAGGTAACTTAGAAAGATATACTATGTATTTGCTTATACGAGGATGTTAGTTGTTCAGTGGAAACTAAGCTAGCTACAATTCATAAACCACAGAGGTTATGTATAAGGAAAGGGACTAGTAAGGAGGAAAAATAGAATAGTTATGGATTGATGGATAGTGACTGGAATGTATGTATCAAATTTGGATGGGTAGGAAAGACAGGGACCAGGGTGGGAATATGGGGAAGAATAGCTAAAATTAAAGGCCATTTGAGTGTTGTACATATTACTAATACAGTAGGTATTACTAATTGTAATATTAAAGTTTGTAATAATGTGATACATAATGTATTAGCTACAGTATGTACAGTAGCATATATACATACACTGCCTAATACAGTATGAAGGTGATCTAAGTGAAATGGTCATATGACAGAGGAGTCAAAGGGCCAACTGACCATCTCTCATTATCAATTGAAGTTTCAGTACTGGGAATTGTTTACATCTAATTGAGTTGTTGGCCAAAAGAATCAAAAGGAAACTGTCAACAACATAAGCTATTTGAAAGGCTATTGTTTGCTCTCTACAAACTGGCAGGAAGGAGCTCGGGACATTCAGACCTAAAGAGATGTTTCTATCGAAGCTCTCTCTACAGAAAACAGTGAACCCTGTAGAAGAGAAGGTGGAACGAGGATAGTAGCCAAAGGGGATAGAAGACAAGGAGGAAAGAAGGCCTTCTAAACATAGCAGGACAAACACACTTACAGACTCAGAGAATGAGGCTACATCCCCTGGACATTTAAGGCTCTGCACCAATTGAGCTCCTAGAGCTGAAAAAAGAAGTTGACATAATCTCCCATCACTAACCCAGGAGGTAGCTCCGATTAATAACCACTTGTGAATTAAAATTAGGTTTATTCAAAGAAGGCTCACTGGGAAAACAAACAGTTCTTAATAGTAAACCACATGCCCAAATGTCAACAGAAAAACTCAAGTTCATCTTTGGCGGTTCCTTGTCTCATAATGACATATTAGGGAAATTTTTTTGTTAAATTTAATATTATTTTAATTTTTATTATTTATTTTTACTTATTTATTTATTAATTTATCCTATAGGCTTTAGATTTATAGTAAAGTATCTGGTCTTGTTTTATTTGGTATTTCTCAATGTATGAATGAGTATGCCTCTATGTTTTATCCATTCTTTGTGGCTTTTCTTGGGATCTTTTCCCACATTTATTTTATCCTATTACAATTAGTTTGTTTTTGTTTTATTTTACAATACTTTATTTTATCATTATCCTTCAGATTCCTGTTTGTTTTCTAGGGAGAGAAAGGAAGAAGTTGGATTGAGAAGAGAGGGGAGATCAGGAGGAAATGTGAAAGGAAAAGTAGAGGGGGAAACCATTCAGAATGAGTTGTATGAAAATAAATTTATTCTCAATAAAATAAAAAAGAGGTAAATAAAAAATGAGTTTGAAATGTGTTAGAAGGGCCATGAATGAGTTAGATGGAAGGTCAGAGCTGGATCTGATCAGTATGTTTATGTTTGTGTACAAATCACATCACTGTAGATATAGAGAGAAAGTTATAGATAGATATAGATCTATAATATACATATATAAAATTTTCAAAGATAAACTTAAAAGATGAAGCTTTATGTAAGAGTAGAAATCTATATGGGTTTCTACATTTGGATTTCTGCCATATTACATGGTATGATAAATCACAAATCCATGTTTAAAAAACACTGCAGCTTTTAGAGTAATGAAAAGAAATTTGTAAGTTTCTGGAGAAACATCTAATATTTTAATGGAAATTAACACACTTTTTCTTATGAAAAGTGGAAGGCATCATCTTAGAAAACTTTATTCATTAATTGTTTCAAGATATATTTACATTCAATTCAGGGCCTTAAATTCTAAATCTGTAGATTCTGAATATACTGTAACAATCATTAAATTTACAGTCCTTTACTGTCCAATCAAAATTCAGATCTCATAAGACAAAGACTTATTTGGCCATGGAACATCTTTTCTAAGTTTTTAACTCTATATTACCCATAAGAGTAATTAAGAATTTAATTGTTTTCATTTTTTTAACTGTAAGAATCCTTGTCACCTCAAAAATTATTCTTATTTTATTTTTTTAGTTCTGTCATACAGACTCTAATGAACACGTTTAAGAGGAAACAGACAAAGTGGATTAAATAATTGTTTTTTGTTTACAGCCATGGGGTAAAAATACCTTGTTATAAACACAAATGTCGGATATGAACAAAATTAGTATGTTAAAGCAATAGAAAAAAATTAAAGGAGCAGATATTTTTCTAAAAGAAGACTGAGAGAGGATTTAGAAGGTCTCTATTAAAATATATTAAAGAATGTGAAGATAACTAATTTCTTAGTTTCTTTTCTATTATTCTAAAGAAGAACAATGAGAAAGGCAACTTATAAAAAAAGGCTATGTTTATTGTGTCACTGGGTTTATTTATGCTGATCTTGCCAGAGAATGTGTTTGTGGTCAAGTAGGCATGGATCTAAGAGCTCCTTGAACCTCCCACAGAACACAGAGAGAGTATTAACTAAGAATGTGAATATCAACCCCATTGACATACTTCTTCCAACAAGGCCACACCTCCTATTACTTCTTAAAGAATTCTCCCAACTAGGAATCAAGCATTCAAATATGAACCTGGTAGTGGTTGGGGGCTATTCTCTTTCACACATCAGACCATATAAGAAAGGGATGTCTTCATGAAGTCATGGAGGACAAAGCAATATTCGAGAAAATGAATGGGAGTCATGTCATCCATGTCTACATATTAGGAAATAGCAAAATTTAACATTAAAGAATAAATTCTAGAAAAGTCAGAAACTGTGGTACATCTATACAATGGAGTATTACTCAGCAATGAAAAATAAGGAAATCATGAAATTTGCAGGTAAATGGTGGGACCTGGAAAGGATCATCCTGAGTGAGTTGTCCCAGAAGCAAGAAGACACACATAGTATATACTCACTCATATAAACATACAACATAGAATAAACCCACTAAAATCTGTACACCTAAACAAACTAAGCAAAAGAGAGGACCCTAACTAAAATGTTCAATCCCCATCCTGAAAGGCAAAAAGGAGGGACAACAGAAGAAAAAGAAAACAGGAAACAACCTAGGAACCTGTCACAGAGGGCCTCTAAAAGCCTTTGCCCTGCAGACTGTCAAAGCAGATGCTGAGCCTGATGGCCAACTGATGGGCAGAGTGAATGGAATTTTATGTAAGAAGTGGGAAATAGTAAGAGCTAGAGAGGACAGGAACTCCACAAGGAGAGCAACAGAACAAGAAAATTAGAACACAGGGTACTTCCCAGACACTCATACTCCAACCAAGGACTATCCGTGGAGATAACCTAGAACCCTGACAATGCAGCCACTTCTAATGAGAACTGATAAGACTAAGATCAGAAAGAAGGAGAGGAGGACCTCCCCTATCAGTGGACTTGGGAAGGGGCATGCAGAAAGGGGGAGAGTAGGGACCGAGAGGGGAGGAGGGAGGGGCTTATGAGGGGGATACAAAATGAATAAAATGTAATTAATAAAAGTTAAAAAAAATAAAAAAGAGTTTTAATTTTAATAAAATTATATTTGAATAAGGTTATAAGATTCTCTTCCCTGTAGGAATTTTATAGGTCTTGTGGATAATGCATGAAAAAAAGAAATGAAATCTTTCTATATTTCCATCTTCTGGTATCTTCTTCATTTCTTTCTTCAGAGTATTGAAGTTATTTTTATACAGATCTTTCATTTGCTTGGCTAGAGTCACACCAACATACTTTATTTTATTTGTTTGTGGCTGTTGTGAAAACTGTTGTTTCCTTAATTTTTTCCTCAGCCCCATACCACTCCTAGGCATATACCCAAAAAATGCCCCAACATTCAATCGGACATTTGCTCAAATATGTTCATAGCAGCTTTATTTGTAATAGCCAGAATCTGAAACAACCTAGATGTCTCTCAATGAAGAGACATAATGGATATAGAATTTACACAATGGAATACTACTCAACAAGAAAAAACATGAAATTTACAAGGAAATGGTGGGAATTAGAAAAGATCATCTTGAGTGAAGTATCCCAGAAGCAGAAAGAAACATATAGTATATACTCAATAATAAGTGGATATTAGCCATGTAATATAGGATAAACATACTAAAATCTGTAGTCCTAAAAAGAACTAAACAAGGAGGACCCTAGGGAAGAGCTTAATCATTCATAAGGGTAACAGGATAGAAATCACGAAGTAGGAGAAAAAATGAATAGGACAGGAGCCTTCCACAGAGGACCTCTGAAAGACGCTACCCAACAGGGTATCGAAGGAGATACTGAGATTCACAGCCAAACTTTGGGTAAAGTGCCAGAAACCTTATAGAAGAAAAGGGAAATATAAAGACCTGGAGGGGACAAGAACTCCATAAGTAGAACAACAGCGCTCCCCAACCCCACAAAAAATAAAATAAAAAATACGGAGCCAGGGGGTCCCTGCAGAGACCAATACTCTAACCCAGAACCATGCACAGAGAGGACATAGATCCCATGTTCAGAGGAAGTCCATAGACTACTCAGTTTCCAAGTGGGTTTTCTTTTTTTCCTTTTTTTTTTTTTTTTTTTTTAGTTTGTGATTTCTGTGTGGGAAGTTTATTTTTTTTTTTAATTTTTCTTTTTAGTTACATTTTGTTAACTCTGTGTCCCAGCTGTATCCCGCTCCCTCATTCCCTCCCCAACCCCACGCTCCCTCCCTGGTCTCCTCCCTGCCCCTTTCCAAGTCCCCTGATAGGGGAGGACCTCCTCCCCTTTCATCTGACCCTGTTTTATCAGGTATCTTCAGGGCTGGCTGCAAAGTCCTCCTCTGTGGCCTAACAGACTGCTCCTCCCCTGGGGGGGGGGGTTAAACCGCCTGCCCTTGAGATCCTGTTAGAAATAGTCCGTGTTCCCCTTACTTTGGAAAACTACTTGGTTACTGAACTACCACAGGCCACATCCGAGCAGAAGTTCTAGGTTATATCCATAGATGGTCCTTGGTTGAGTGTCAGTCTCAGAAAAGACCCTGTGCCCAGATATAATTGGTCCTTGTAGAGCTCCTATCCTTTCCATATCATACTAACTTCCCTTCTTTCATATGATCCCCTGCACTCTGCCGAGGGTTTGGTTATGAGTCTTAGTGTCTGCTTTGAAACACTGCTAGGTAGAGTCTTTCAGATGCCTTTTGTGGTAGACTCCTGTCATACGTTCAATGCACATCCCATTTGTCTTTCTAAATGAGGATTAATCACCTTCGCCTGTGTCCACTTTCTTGATTATCTTCTTTAGGTGTGTAGATTTCATTATGTTTATCATGTCTTGTAGGTCTATATAAGCGAGTATATCTAATAAAGGTACAGAGGTTGTCTCTGACATAAACTCAGTGGCCAGCTCTTTGATCACCTCCCCCTGGTGGTTGCAGCCTTGCCAGGCCACAGAGGAAGATGATGAAGCCAGGCAAGATGAGACCTGATAAGCTATAGTCAGATAGAAGGGAAGGGAAGTCCTCCCCTATCAGGGGAATAAGGAAAGGGCATAAGGAGAGTAGAGGGAGGGTGGGTGGAACTGGGAGGAGACAAGGGAGGAGGCTACTGAGGGGATACAAAGTGAATAAACTGTAAGAAATACATACATACATACATACATACATACATGCATACATACATAATATAAGAAAAATGAAAGAAGAGTCGTAAGATAATTGAAAAGTGTCATGCTCAAAACAACATGGAATGACATGCAAAGTAAGTGACAGTAAGAATGTAGGGGCATAGACACAGCTGTAATTCCTCTCATGCTGATTGGAGTGGTGGTGAAGAATGAATTCAGCATAAACTTCAGTTTTGGGTTTTGTCAATAGGTGGCCTACTGGATCACAGTGCCATTTGTAGAGTCAAGAACATCAATGATGTTAAAAGTTTTGTTGAGCAATATGACAGCATGTATTTGATAAAATCAGCAGCAGTTTCTGTGCACCATTTTAGCAAAAGTTGGTTGAGAAAGAAGCAGAAGTTCTTAATAGTGATAAAGATTATGACAATGATGGGCATGAGAAATGATGCCTAGGAAATTATTCATGTATTGAGATTGCATATTTTCTTGCTTACCTGTTTCAAAAGTAATACATAACTCAGATCAAATTCTCATTTTCGTCCTCTTGAGAGAATTGTATCTTATTTTTCTCCACTGTTAATTACCACAAACTGTTTAAAAATTAAAGAGACGTTTATTTTAAAATACTTTGGAGCTATTTAGGAAGTTAATGAGAGCACTCTTTATATAGTTCCTTGTTTCCATTTTATAGTTTAATTGCAGGTTCTTTGATTCAGCAATATTTAAAAATTATACTGTCAATGTCACAGTTAATAAAGGTATGTTTTACTGCTGAATAGCATTCAAAATATATTTTGACACAAAAAACTGGAAATGAATTTTTTTACAGAGAAAATCACCTGTGATTATCAATTTCATGATCATAATAAGATTTCTTTACTTATTTAATATTATGTTCACTTGAAAAATAAGTGACATAATATGTATCTTCTATAAAGCATGGAATTGGGTCTTTTGTTTTGAAGTACAATTTGTCTAAATGAGACACCATCTGTTTGTATTCAATGAAATATATTCTGGCAAATAGAAGGAACCTTTGAATCATTATGTTGTCCATTAAAATAGCAATAGGTTCAAGTTCAAGATGTCCAAAACTGATATGTATGCAGTTTTAATTATAGCTAGGAGACATAGATCTGTGGTAGATGATAACTATCTGGTCTTCTGTGAATTTCCATTATCACTATTTGTGAGTCTTGCTAAACATTAAAAGACAAGAGTAAATTAGCAACATGATCAGATACTGGAATGTTCTTGTGACATGTTTGGCTACAGATTAATTGGGAACTCATTGGTTAGTTTTTGTTTTCTATTCTTTATGAATATGCTACACATGCTAAACTGATATAAATATACATTATTTTTAATTAAATTTTTATGTTTTATATTAATTACAGTTTATTCACTTTGAATCCCAGCCGTAGCCCCTTCCTTCATTCCTTCCCAATACCCCCTTTCCTCCCGCATCTCCTCCAATTCCCCTCTCCAAGTTCACTGATAGGGTAGGTTCTCCTCCCCTTTCAGCTGACCTTTGATTATCAAGTCTCATCAGAACTGGCTGAATTGTCCTCCTCTGTGGCCTCGCTAGGCTGCTCTCCCCTAAGGCAGCTAGTGTTCAAAGAGCCTGCCACTGAGTTCATGTCAGAGACAGTCCCTCTTCCCATTAGTAAGGTACCCACTTGGATACTGATCTACCATGAGCTACAACTGAGCAGGGGTTCTAAGTTATATCCATGAATGGTCTTTGGTTGGAGTATCAGTCTCAGAAAAGACCCCTGTGCCCTGATATTTTGGTTCTGTTGCTCTCATTGTGGAGCTCCTGTCCTCTCCAGCTCCCACTCTCTCCCCCTTCTTTCATAGGGTTCCTTGCATTCTGCCCAAAGTTTTGTTTTGAGTCTCAGCATCTGCTTTGATACACTGCTGGGTAGAGTCTTTCACACATTCTTTAAATAGACTGATCAAGAAAGTAGCAACGGTACACTGCTAGGTAGAGTCTTTCAGAGGCCCTCGGCAGTAGGCTCCTGTCCTGTTAACTTGTTTTCTCCTACGTCCAATGTCCATCCCATTTATCGTCTTAAGTGAGGATTGATCATCTTATCCCAGGTCCTCTTTCTTGTTTATCTTCTTTAGGTGTATAGATTTCATTATGTTTATCATATCTTCTAGTTCTATATAAGTGATTATATACCATGTATGTCTTTGTCCTTCTGGGATATCTCACTCAAAATGATCTTTTCTAGACCCCACCATTTGCCTGCAAATTTCATGATTTCCTCGTGCAGATATTAAGACTCATAACCAAACCTTCAGCAGAGTTGAGGGAATCATATGAAAGAAGGGAAAGTTAGTATGATGTGGAGAGGATAGGAGCTCCAGAAGAACCAAATACATCTGGGCACAGGGGTCTTATATGAGACTGTTTCTCCAACCAAGGACCATGTATGAATATAACCTAGAACCTCCTGCTCAGATGTAACCCGTGGTAGCTCAGTAACCAGTGGGTTTCCCTAGTAAGGGGAACAGAGACTATTTCTGACATGAACTCAATGGCAGGCTCTTTGACCTCCCTTCCCCAAGGAGGAGCAGCCGTGCTAGGCAACAGAGGAGGACTTTGCAGCCAGTCCTAAAGATACCTGATAAAACAGGGTCAGATGAAAGGGGAGGAGGTCTTCCCCTATCAGTGGACTTGGAAAGGGGCAGGGAGGAGATGAGGGAGGGAGAATGGGGTTGGGAGGGAATGAGGGAGAGGGATAAAGCTGGGATACAGAGTTAATAAAATGTAACTAATAATAAAAATAAAATAAAATAAAATAAAATAAAATAAAATAAAATAAAAAGAAAGTAGCAATGACCCAAAAATTTGGAAAATTTTTAGATAAGAGTCACCTCACCCTGACTATTGGCCAATCAAACAATTTTTTTTTCTTTCTAGTTTTTTTTTTTTTTTTAAGTTTTTCTCTACCCTTTTGACATGTCAGTTTTCTCACAACTTCTTGATAGTTTTACACTCAGGGTTTTCAAGGAGGTTTTCTTTGGAATTATGACCATGAGAGTTGACATCACCTTTTCTTCTCAGACTTTGAAAGAGCTAATCAGGAAGCATTTACTGTAAAGTTCTTTATTTTGCTCTTACTCTCTTATTTTGTTCCAGTTTAATTTTCATTTTAATAGTCTGGAAAAGTTCTACTTAAGTGTTAACTCTGAGAAAAATTTTCTCTGACAACATAAACAATGTATTTTATTTAACACAATGTAAGAACTCACAATTTAAATGATATGCTCTTTTTATGTTACCAGAATACCTAGAGTAGTTCTTCCTTTTAATGTTCTGTTTAGTACATAAAATTAAATTTTACAAACTATATTATCTCTAGAGAAAAATCTTATATTTATAAAAAACTTATGTTTTCTTTTCTGAAAATGAGGTTATAGCTAATCATATATCAAGTAATACATAATGGCCATTAAATCTGTAAACTGATGAACTCATAAATGTGAGTGTCAATAGTAAAAGAAACTCTGAGGAATCTGAGTCAGTGGAATTCTGTGCAATATCTATAGTTCTTTATATTTCTTAACTATAGGAAGCAAATTTTCTCTGCATCTTTCTGCCTTAATAGTACAAAAATATTATGGCCTAGATCCATTGTTGATAACAGTAGATTTTTAATAAATGATTGATTCTTAAATTCAAATTTTAACCATGAAAAGTAAAAGTTTAATCTTGAATTGCCTTTAGAGTTTAAAAAAAGACAAATTATGCTATCCAATATTGAATGGTATAAATTTCAACAATTTTGAGTTTACCTTTGAAGGCTTAAATTAGAAAGCCTCATATTTATGAAAGCAAGTTAATGATATTTGTCACAGTGATCATGATGATGATATTGATGATGATAACGATAAAAACATCTAACTTTGAATATGCCTCAATGATGAAATAGATTTGCACAATATTTACCTCTTCCTTGTCCATAAAGGGTAAGACAACACAATAGATGCATTTATGGGTGAAGGGCTGTAAAAGGGTGCTTAAATTGAGCGTGTGAGGAACAGGCAACCTGTAAAATTATTAGGCATAGAATGTCAATATAGACAACAAAACAAGTCCCATCAGCGGCTGTACAAGTCTGTGTACCAGGATACTCACTGTGCAGGTCAAAGGATAAAGGGGTAATGTAAATCAATGATGTTGCTGGAGAATTAAATGTTTCTAGACATAGGAGTATTTATCATACATAAGAGTATTTATTATACTGTCCCTCCCAGATCTCAATCCCAATTAAATGTCCTACCTGCAGCCCATATGGCAGCTATGCTCAAGAGAGGCATTCACACTGTCTCTCTCCTAACTCAGGCTTTGTTAACTGAGTATTAAAGTATCCAAGGCCCAACTCAGTGGAATAAAACTGCTGCCAAATCTCATACCATCTTTGACAACAGAAATGCCTTTTGTTTTCTCACTCCAACTCCACACGTGATATCAGAGGAGACTGAGCCATCTGAACTTATAGACCTAGCAGAGAAGTTGTGACTCAAGCAGTTCCCCCTGAACAAGGCCTCGAGAGGGAAGAACAGGTGGTTCAGCTCAGCAAAGAGGGGCAGTTTAGATCCATTCTTGTCTTCTCTATTGGCCACTGTTACTTCCAAACACACAAGAGCTATTTTCTTGATGACAGGCATGCTATTAAGACTCATTTTGTTATAAACCTGCTTAAACTTTTTGTATAACTACTGCCTTTCCCTTGAGACCTATTTTATGTCTTAGCATAACCGTACCTCCTCTGTTAACACCTGCTGTGGTCTTTAGCAGGTCAGAAGCCATTTTGTCTTTAAGTCTCCATTTTGATTATAAGGTAAAATAGAGCCCAAGTTCTCAGGCCCTATCTGCCTGAGACCAGAATACAATTCAGTAGCTCAAGACTTACTGGTTAGAATAAAACAATGGATGATAAATAGATGTTATGCTTGAATTAAAGACAAATGCATGTTTTATTAGAATTAGGACCACAAGATCTTGTTTCTTTACCCAGAAAAGCTAAAAAGCTCCCAAAAGCTCCCCTACCCTAAATCCAGCCATTCAGCTTAAAGTGCTTTGTCTAGCTACCTTGATACTAGAACTTGAAGAAAAAATTAATTCTTCCTTCTTAGACGAACACACTGTACCTGGAAAAAATATTTTTTCCTGCTTTGTTATGGTTTATCCCTTTAAAAAAAAATCCTCACTTTGGAAACAGGTCAGAGTCACAGTATTGCTCCTGATCTCAGATTGTGTCCCGGATGGGTCAATCTTTGTTCAGCATTCAATAAACGTCAATCAATCTGAGTCTGGTGTTCAAGTGGTCAGAGTGTGGTTATTCCTAAACTCTAACAACGTCACTGATGCTATGATTGTGGGAGACTTTAGGGGGGAAGAGTTTGCCCTAGAGATGCAAAAATAAATAAACTCTGTGATCCATATTCCCTGCACCGTCGCTCCCACTGCTATCAAGAGGCCACAAAGTGAGTTTCACCATCCAAATTTTATTGACTGTAACACCTAATTGGGGCAATAGACTGATTCTCCTCAAAGAAACAGATAGACTAGATGACCCTGTTCTACATTTAAAGCCACATATTAGAGCTGAACAAATTGATAGAGACTACTACACTTGTATCCCATAAGAACCAAACACCAGATAGCTTTCCAAAATTCCACCCTAAGGAAAAACCTTTAGTACTAGCCTCTGTAAAAAATAGATTACAAAATAATTTGATTCAACCTACCACAAAAAAGTGGAAACACACTCCCAAAATAAAATAACAGTTTTCAATAGCAAACGTACCAACATTTAGAAAGAAAATATAAACCTACCAAGAATAAAATATGTAGCAAACCGGTAGTTCAGAGATTAAGAAATAAAATAGTTCTGAGATGATATAAAAGCTGAGAGAGGTCTCAGTCACAACCCTAATTTTACAAGAAATACTTACATGTGTTGGGGTCGTAGAAGTGCGAAGAAATAGCTACCATAATTAAATCATTTAAAACAGGTGAAGGAGATTCACCCATTTATTTAGACTGATTAAAAAAAAAAGTCAGATGATAACTCAGGAGCAAATAAAATAAAAAAATTCAGGAAAACAGCAATAATGAAAATGTAAAAAAAAAAACAAATTTTAAATGACAGAACTACATTTTTACTTATCAATACTAACTCAATGATAATAACTTCTTCAGTCAATTGTAGTCTCATAGATAAAAATTCTAATTTTATTTATAAAAAGCATTCTAATATTATCTCCAATTTAAGATAGGAGCAGAGATTGAGGGAATGGCTAACAAATAACAGGCTCAAACTGAAACCAACCAGATGGGAGAGAGCCAATCTCTGACTCTATTAATGATATTCTGATTTGCTTGCAGAGAAGAGCCTAGTCCACTGAGAGGCTTCACCCATCAGTAGATGGAAACAGATGTTTAGACCCAGCGCAAAACATTAGGTGGAACTCAGGGAATCTTGTGGAAGAGTGGGAAAAAAGGATAAAGGGACCCAGAGGAGACAAAAACTCCACAAGGAGATCAACAGGGTAGCTAACTTAGTTCCCACTTTGGACTCCCTCACTGGGATCAGATCTTCCCCCTTAATTTTCCAGCCCAGCTATTGGCCTTTCAACTTTTTATTAGATGAATTGAAAGGTAATGGAGAACAATGCTTACAAAACACTATGCCAGAAGATGCCTTGTAATAATGACAATTCAAAGTCCAGCCTGCACAAAGATTATTTTCAGGCACAGGAATCAGCACTGGAAGATACAAAAATAATCTTCACACAGTGCACAAAAAGATTATCCTCACTGACAACTTTAATACCTCTGGCTGGAATACATATACAGCTTTAATACATACTTTTAACACAAAAAATGACATCTACTTACAAACAAAGAGGTGAATCAGACAAAGATTTGAAAGAATGAGTCAGATATAGGATAAGCTCACAGGAGAACAGACAAGAAAGGGGCTACTTAAGAGCAGTGCAGGTAGAGAGGAAAGTTCACCTACAAATGAATTTTCATGGTGGACATAAATGGAAAATATTGAGCTCAATACTAAGAAATTAAACACAACACCATAGAAACTCAGCAGGTCCCATCATGATCAAGCAGGGTTGACTTCCACCAAAATTAAAGGAAATCCTCAAAACAGTCTTCCCTAGAAAATCAGAGGCAAGAAAAATGGCCCAGACAAATGAAATCATGAACCGCACTTGCAGAGAGCTAAATTCTGTTCTAAAAACCCATGTTGGTTAACTCAAAACTGCCTGTAACTCAGGATCCGGGTGACCTACGGCCTCCGCTCCTCTGTGCACGCCTGCAGTCCTGTGTGCAAATTCCCACATAGAAACACAACCACGCACACAATTGAAGTAAATAGCAATCCCTTAATAAAGAAAAAGAAAAGCAGAGCAGGGTCCTGTGAGACGGAGAGTGGATGCCTTGTTCAAAGGCCCACACTGCATCAACATTTTTGGACAAATGTTGGAAACAAAAGACAAAAATAGACCAATAAAGTTATTTTCTCTTTGTTATTGTAGTTCAGCAGAGTTCAGTTGGTTAGGTTGGAAGACACACAACCATAAACAGGATCCTGCAAAAGTTTAAAATTTAATACAGTCATTTCAAGTGAGCTGATTCATCAGATAAAATGCATAGAAAAGAAACACATAACAAATCTAAACCCACCTATATATAACCCATTCCTAATCCGTAGGCTGTGTTATGAATCTTCATCCAACTGCAGCTACATTAACATTAGAGAGTGTGATTCTAATAGCAAGCAATATGACAGATGAAGAATCAAAAGCCCAAACTATCATATGATCAGCATCATTTTTGTTTTCAAGATGAATAAATAGAAAGGGAGAGGAAGTACTGACAGGTAACATGGAAGTTTATAAGAGCAATGACAGAACAAAGGGATGGAAATTTGGGGACTTGTGGATTATGTTATCAAGGCAGTAAAAGGCTACAGTAGTAAGAAATTTAGCCTTCACTTTGTGTACAAACATACTTTTATAGCCACCTTAAAGCACATGCCACCCTCTAAAGATAAGTTTCAACAGATAAGAATATCAAACATGATCCTACTTGCTGTGTGTTGTATTCTTATTTTTAACCAAAAATGAGTAGTGTGATAATATGATTTAACGTATAAAGTAAAAGCTTCTTAAAAGGTGGGTTTGACATCAGTCTAGTCATATCGGAGTCAACCAGATACTATAAATAAAGTCTTGCTGACTAGGTTATATCTTCTATCAACAGAGTTGTCATTATAAGGTCGAAAGACAAACGGCACCAGTGAGATCATGAATGCCATCCTCGTTTTCCTTGAGAACTTCAACATAATCTGATTTGTTTTGTTTTAGATTTATAAGATTTTACAGTGTCTTTAAACAAGTCACTTGTTATCAAGTAATTTGAACATTTCTCTATTTGCTGCATATGGAATATACTGTTTTATTATTGAGTGGCACACTTTAGTTTAAGTTCCTTGTCTTTTGGTTATTTGCATGGTTTATAAATAACATTTACTTTAGTATTTCTTTCTGTGTGTATGTGTACATGTGTATGTCTGTGTATGTATGTGTGTGCACGCACTGTATCTATTGAGTATTATAAAAATCATGGCATAGGAGGGGATGAGGGAGTCTTTACAGAAATATTTAATAGAGTTTATGTGGGAAGAGGTTATATCACTGCCCCAATCAATTCAGAAGAGTAAACAAAAACCCACCACCAGCCTGTATCCACAGGTCAGTTGCAACATTTATGGGGGATATTTATTGGATAAGTTTGCTTTCAACCTCTTGGCTGTTTTCAGCATGTGTTTACTACAACACAGAGACATTACTTTGGAGCAAGGAAATGCAAGAGAAAATAATTTAAGATTAAAGCTGTGCATTATTTCAGGTTCTAGTATGTGAATGCATAGACAGTGCAAGGCAGGTTAGATCAATTTTTACATTGTTCTCTTAATGACGGTTTAAACTTAGACTGAGCACACACAGGAAAAGCAGATGATATGTCATTTAGGTGTGGAGTCCAACAAAAGTTTTGACTTTTCAGTCAGGGTCAGGGGATTCTCTTATAAAATTGTGTAGGTTTCCTCTTCTCTGGACTGCTGTTAGCCACAAACCCATGAAGTCAGAAGGAACAGTGTTGGGGTGCAGGGCTTGGAGGCCAAGCAAGTACAAAGGAAAATGACATCATGGAAACACTTCAGCAAGATAGTTCAACTTTATTCATGGTGAACAATGACTTTACAGTCCTTGGAGAGTAGATGGGAGTGGGGCACCCAGGAGAGGTGTACATAATTGGTTGGAAATAGGAATCCCCAGAATTCTTGATTTGTATTTGGCAGCAAGCTCCTATTATTTGAATGAGAATACAGTGCGTAATTATGCTATAAGTGAGAGGAGAGTGCTAGCAAAGACCAAAGGCCTTATATCAAATGTGGTTAGAGGCATCTGTGCCAAAAGACTCTCTCTGGATAAGGTCAGACAGAGAGTAGGACCCTTCTTGGGAGAGGGAGTGCTTCATCTAACATGAGACTCATAAAAATCTATCAGGACTGGGAGGACTGCAAACTCAAACAGGAGGGTCCTATTTGAGGTTGGGTAGCAACAAAATTGTATCTCTACAGCACTAATGGTAACAAGTACATAGAGACAAGATACACACATACATACTTACAAAAAACTATAATTGTACAAATTAATTTGAAATCAAATACAAAACTAGAGATAATAAATTACATAACACTAGCTTGATAAAAAGTATGTATTTAATATAACTACAAATTTGACTGTTTTATATTAACATTATCTTTTTCTGTTAAGATTTTATCTGATATTTAAATAAAATTTTATTTTTATGTTAAGGTAAATCTTTACTAAAATATAACAAAGGAATATAAATTGTAAGGCTACAATGAACTTTCACAAACTTAGCACAACTAAAAATCTGAATAGAAAACTGATCATAACCCAAACACATTCCTGAGTTTTATTTACAACCCCTATACTTTCCTTCATAATGGAAAAATGTCATCAACAGCTTTACTTTTATTTAACCTAATGTAGATGAAATTGTTAAGTCTCGCATATCATACTTACAATTGTTCAGAGAAAATAATTCCGTTTTTAATTATATAACTTTTATTAGCATATTTCCATAGGCTGATGACTCATTATTTTATAATAAACCAATTCCACAATAAATGAACATTTTGTGTTTCAGTGTTCTGAAAATGATGAGTAGCATACTTTGAATATTTTCTATTGAGTATATAACAAATCTGTGGAATTTTTTTTATGGTGTCATATTTTAATTGAAATTTTTTTTTTCTTTTTAGTTACATTTTGTTAACTCTGTGTCCCAGCTGTATCCCGCTCCCTCATTCCCTCCCCAACCCCACACTCCCTCCCTGGTCTCCTCCCTGCCCCTTTCCAAGTCCACTGATTAGGGAGGACCTCCTCCCCTTTCATCTGACCCTGTTTTATCAGGTATCTTCAGGGCTGGCTGCAAAGTCCTCCTCTGTGGCCTAACAAACTGCTCCTCCCCGGGGGGGGGGGGGGTCAAACAGCCTACCCTTGAGATCCTGTTAGAAATAGTCCATGTTCCCCTTACTTTGGAAAACTACTTGGTTACTGAGCTACCACGGGCCACATCCGAGCAGAAGTTCTAGGTTATATCCATGAAAAAAAGATTTTCAGCTTCATATGGAGAAACAAAACACCCAGAATCTCCAAAACGATCCTGTACAACAACAGATCATCTGGAGGTATCTCCATTCCCGATCTCAAGCTGTACTACAGGGCAACAGTAATAAAAACTGCATGGTATTGGCATAGAAACAGAAAGGAGGATCAATGGAATCGCATAGAAGACCCAGAAATAAACCCACACACCTATGAATACTCAATATTTGACAAAGAAGCCAAATCCATTCAATGGAAAAAAGACAGCATCTTCAACAAATGGTGCTGGACCAACTGGATGTCTACATGCAGAAAAATGAAAATAGACCCATATTTATCACCCTGCACAAAACTAAAGTCCAAGTGGATCAAGGACCTCAACATAAAACCAGATACTCTAAATCAGTTGGAAAAAAAAAGTGGGAAACAGCCTAGAACTCATTGGCACAGGTGACAACTTCCTGAACAGAACACCAACAGCACAGGCTCTAAGAGCAACAATCAATAAATGGGACCTCATGAAACTGAAAAGCTTCTGTAAAGCAAAAGACACTGTCATCAAAACAAATAGACAGCCTACAGATTGGGAAAGAATCTTCACCAACCCTTTATCTGACAGAGGGCTAATATCCAGTATATATAAAGAACTAAAGAAGCAGAAAAGCAACAAACCAAGTAATCCAATTAAAAAATGGGGAACAGATCTGTGGAATTTTTAGGTCAAAATAGGTGTTCACAGTCAGGATTTAATTAGTCTTCAATAGAGTAATTGTGCTGATTCAGAAGCAGTTGCTCAGTAAGTAATACTTACTCTTCTCTTACTTTTTCTCAGTATCTTTTATGCTGGATTTTTTATGTGGATTTTAATTGTGTTTCCATAAAGAGAAACAAAACTAAAGCATTGACTCCTGTTTATTAACAATTCTAAAACCCTGTTTGACAACAACACAACCACAATACATGTGGTCTACAGCTTTTCCTGCCTGCAAAATATACTGGGACAATGTTGACATACAAAATTGCTAGGGCAAAAGTTTAAGAGAGTTACCAAGCAGGGTCTGATCTGACTTATAAGCCACTACACAAGATGGGAACCATACATGACACTGCTTGTGTGACTAAGAAACTGGGACTAGATAGCTCAGCTATCTAGAATAAAACTAAATGCTACTATTCTAAAAAATTATAACAATAAAATAGCAATAAAAACTGCATGGTATTGGCATAGAAACAGAAAGGAGGATCAATGGAACTGAATAGAAGACCCAGAAATAAAACCAAACACCTATGAATACTTGATTTTTGACAAAAAGCCAAAAACATTCAATGGAAAAAAAGACAGCATCTTCAATAAATAGTGCTGGTCCAATTGGATATCTACATGCAGAAAAATGAAAATAGACCCATATTTATCACCCTGCACAAAACTAAAGTCCAAATGGATCAAAGACCTCAACATAAAACAAGACACACTAAATCAGTTAGAAGAAAAAATGGGGAAGAACCTAGAACTCATTGGCACAGGAGACAACTTCCTGAACAGAACACCAACAGCACAGGCTCTAAGAGCAACAATTAATAAATGGGACCTCATGAAATTGAAAAGCTTCTGTAAAGCAAAAGAAACTGTTGTCAGAACAAAACGACAGCGTAATGACTTCGAAAGGATCTTCACCAACTCTATATCTGACAGAGGGCTGATATCCAGGATACAGAAAGAACCAAAGAAGTTAAAAAGCAATAAATCAAGCAATCCAATTAAAAGATGGGGTACGGATTTAAACAGTGAATTTTCTGTAGAGGAACATAGAATGGCAGAGAAACACATAGAGAGATGCTCAATGTCCTTAGCCATCAGAGAGATGCAAATCAAAACAACCCTGAGATTTCACCTTACACCCATCAGAATGGCCAAGATCAAAAACTCAAGTGACAACACATGCTGGAGAGGTTGTGGAGAAAGGGGAACCCTCCTCCATTGCTGGTGGGAACATACATTTGTGCAACCACTTTGGAAATCAATCTGGCACTTTCTCAGACAATAAGAAATAGCGCTTCCTCAAGACCCAGGTATACCACTCCTAGGCATATATCCAAAATAGTCTCAAGTACACAAAGACATTTGCTCAATGATGTTTTTAGCAGCTTTATTCGTAATAGCCAGAACCTGGAAACAACCCAGATATCTATCAATGGAGGAATGGATACTGAAATTGTGGTGCTTTTACACAATGGAATACTACTCATCAGTTAAAAACAAGGAAATCATGAAATTAGCTGGCAAATAGTGGGATCTAGAAAAGATCATCCTGAGTGTGCTATCCCAGAAGGAGAAAAACACACATGGTATATACTCACTTATAAGTGGTTACTAGGGCTATAAGATAGGATAAATATACTAAAATCTGTACACCTAAAGAAGATAAACAAGAAAAAGGACCCCGGGGTAAAATGATCAATCCTCACTTAGAAAGACAAATGGGATGGACATTGGATGTAGGAGAAAACAAGTAACAGGACAGGACAGGAGCCTACCACAGAAGGCCTCCGAAAGACTCTACCTCGCAGTATATCAAAACAGATACTGAGACCCATAAACAAACCTTGGGCAGAGTGCAGGGAACCATTTGAAAGAAAGGGGAATTAGTATGACCTGGAAGGGACAAGAGCTCCACAAGGGCCAAATATACCTGGGCACAGGAGTCTTTTATGAGACTGATTCTCCAACCAAGGACCATAACCTAGAACCCCTACTCAGATGTAGCCCATGGTAGCTCAGAATGCAAGTTGGTATCCTAGTAAGGGGAACAGGGACTATTTCTGACATGAACTCAATGACTGGCACTTTGACATCCCCCCCCTCCACCCGCCTAGGGAGGATCAGCCTTGCCTGGCCATAGAGGAGGGCTTTGCAGCCAGTCCTGATGAGACCTGATAAGCTAGGATCAGATGGATGGGGAGGAGACCTCTCCTATCCACAGACTTGGAAAAGGGCAGGGAGGAGATGAGGCAGGGAGGGTGGGTTTGGGAGGGAATGAGAGAGAGGGATAAAGCTGGGATACAGAGTGAATAAACTGTAACTAATATTAAAAAATAAAAATTAAATAAAGGAAAAAAATGATAACAATAAAATGACTCCTAATGATGTTCTACAACACTTATAGATCAATGATGCCTTATTTAGTTGTCATCAAAGAGGCTTCCTCCTGCATCTGATGGGAATAAATACACAGCTAGATATTATGTAGAGAGATGGGGAGGGTGGGAAGAATGGAGGGAGGGAGAGAGAGAGAAAGAGACAGAAAAAGAAAGGGATTAGGAATAGAGTTCTAAATGGAATGACTTCATCAAAAACCTTCCCTCAGAGCTCAGAGGAATCCTCTGAAGTGGAAAACGAAAAGGTGTAAGAGCTGAAGGAGATGGAGGACACCGGGGAGAAGGCGGCCTTTTGAATCAACTGAGCAAAGTTCTTATCAGCTCAGAAACTGAAGCAGCAGGCACTGTGCCTTCAGAAGTATACAACAGGTCTTCTGTGTGTAGCTTATGGCTTCAGCTTAGTATGTTTACAAGTCTCCTGTGTGTGTGAAGGAGTGGGACTCTGTTTCTTATGCATTTATCTTGGGACTCTTTTCCTTTTATTTGTTTACCTTGTCCAGCTGCGATAGGACGGTTTATGCTTTATCTCATTTTATTTTGTTACATTTTGCTGTTATCTCTTAAACATCTGTTCTTTTCTAATAGAGACAGAAGTAGGCGGATAGGGATGGGAGAAGAGGTGGACCTAGAAGGATAAAAGGAAGAAAAACTGTAATCAAGATTTATTATATGAGAAAAAATTCTATTTTTAATAAAAGAAAAATAAAAGTAAAAAAAATAAAAATAAAACTCTGATAACATTTTTTGTTTAATTTTGTCTATTTCTGTTTAGCTTATATACTTCTGTATATTTACTTATTTCATAAATGTCAGTACTTTCCCTTGATCTTCTTTATCAGAGTGAAAGTAAGCTTTCAAATTCTTGACAGATAACTCCAAAACTAGATAAGATCTGACATTAGTACAAGTTTCTATCTCCGCTTACTTTGCCCCTGTCTTTCTCAGTATTTGTGTGCATGCATGTGTGTGTGTATTCATGTATGTGTAGCTGTATTATGTCTCTCTGTGGTTGCACATGTGTGCATGATGGCCAGATGTCAATTTTGAGTATTTTTCCCTAGTCTCTATCCAACCATTTCTTTTCTTGAAACTGTGTCTTTCAGTGACACCTGAGATTCTCTACAAAGGCTAGTCTGACTGGTGAGAGAATTCTAACCACCTGTTTTTGCCTCTAAGTTGCTAGAGCTAAAAGCACCCTCCAACACTACCCACATTTTTATGTGCGATCTGGAGATTAAACTGAAATCCTCAGGCTTGCAGGATAATAATTTTACTGACAGCTAACTCCCAAGACTCTGCACCTTTTCCATTATTTTGTCTGTGTAGTTATGATATTTTAAGACGCCTACATGATGGTCTCATCAATGAAACCTGATGTGCCCTCTCCTTTGAAATGCAGAGAGTCTGGGCTCATTATACAAACCCAAGTAGAAAATGTGGTCGGTCAGTACGGTTTGAAACTGTTGCAAAATTGCCTGTATTTGATTTTCTTATAATCACTTAGATTTTAAACTTTGAATACGGCTTCTGCCTCAACTGGTCCCTGATTCTCAAATATTCCAGAAAAAAAAAAAAAAAAGTGAGTGTACTGCTGGTTTCATGCTCTGGCTCATGAACCCTTCCATTGTCGTACTTCGTGAATCCTGCAGGTGAACTTCCCATGAGCTATAAATGTGTATGAAAATGAAATTATGTGTCCTACAGAGGCCTCAGATTCTCTGCTTTGCAGGTATCAAAGAGTCTGCAATCTGTATTTAGCAGTTTTACGCAATAAAACATGCTTTCAAATGTGTCCTACTGGACAGCATTAGTAGAATTGTTGGTATTCCTCTCTATTGTGCTCTTCCATAAGGCTTTCAGGTAATTGCTATTTTTAGAAAACTCTCAGAGTGCTACGCAATGAAACTAGTTGTTTATCTTGTTAAGTAAAAAGGAAATAAGTAATGAAATAAAATCAAGATATGAATCATAAAGTAGTATATGCAATGTAAAATTCGGACAGAGTCAAAGAATGTCAGTTAACTTTATAATATGCTCCCTCCACACTGAAGAGAGTGAAAGTAGGATGTGAAAATAGAACAGGATGAACAGGGAAGTAAAAATACAGAAGGCAAACAGACAGTAAATTAACTGTATTTCCATGTAATTTAACACTTCCTGGATTCATAAGAACTGATTTTTGGATTAACCTGAGGGTGACAATTCATCTTTTGCACTTTGAATCTAGTGTTTACTTTTATCTTGACTCATATTTTTCTCATTTGTTGATTTGTCTGCTATAATTGCCTTCTTCCTAAAGGACACCATGAACTACTTATCTTTAAGCTATACACATATTGGACAGCTGCACTTTAGTGTAAATTAACAAAGTTTATTCTTTTCTTATTAATTGCATCCTTTACAGTCTCACACATGGCATTAAAACTTTCATCACTGTCAACATTTAATTTTGAAAGTTGCCGAAATTTAATCATTCTCATGAAGTTAATGTAAGCATGAGGATAAAAAGCTAGAAAGAAAGGCTGTTTTTCATCAAAATGAAATTCCTTCAGGCTAGTGATACAGCACATTGCAATTACTCATCAAGCTTCTCTCTTTTCTTGGAGTAAGATCAGAAAGAAAGCGTATCATCAACTTGAAACAGTATCTGCTTGCATCTTCTGCTTTTTAAAGACTTATTTTATTTCTGTGCATGTGCAAGAAAATGTCTATCTACCATTGTGTTTTGATGCTTAAATAGGTCCTGGGAAATACACTTAAGTCCTGTGGAAAAGCACAAATCACTCTCAACCATTCAGCCATCTCTCCAGCCCCAGTTCTGTTTTTATTTGTGTATTAAACTGGCATACTAAAATCCTTTATATATGACTCAATAAATGTAATGAATTTAACAGTTGAAATTAAATTATAATATCATGTGCAGAAGTTATGTATCAGAAAACAAACACTTAATTCATGTTTGGTTATGGTTTTCTTGTTATTTATTCTTCATAAATGTATTATAATAATATCAAACATTTGCTATTATTATGAATGGAAATGGCAGGAGAAACATACCCATTTTTTTTTTTTTTTACTGATAAAACAGTATATTCTATAGTAAAGAATTAGGAAAACAAAAGTGTTTTGCTCTCAGTTAAGGAGGCTTGAAGTCTATGAACCAGTCTATAATGAAACTCCAGTCTGCTTGTGAAACACGGGGCCCTGCTGCTGAATCCTCTCATAACAATTATTTCAGGGCATCTCATTCTGTCCTGAGCCTCTTTATAGTTACATTCGCCCGATTATCTGTCAATGCCCTACATAGCAACATTGTTGTATCAGAGATTAGAGATTAGCATATAAATATTAGCATACAAATTAGACATTGATATGTACACCATAGTATAACACGTAAAAGACATTTTCATTATTCTTCACTTCCAAAACCAAACTGAACAGAAAAAAGAAAACATTTTCAAGGAGGCTGGTACTTTCCCCTGATCCCGCTGTCAGGGAGGCTGAAGAATGAGAGGTAAGAGTACAGAACCATGGTCATCATCATAGTAAGTGACACATGAAGTAAGTATATGTTTGTTTTACCAATGTTTTAGGATAATTTAGATTCTGAAAATGGAATCAATATTTTAATCTTTAGTTTGCAACATTACCCAGTACATTGAATACTGAAAAATCAGCATGTTCTACACTTAAGTCGTCCCAAACAGAATGCGACATTATCGACAAGCAGCACTGTAAGCCCTGGGTCCTTCCTCATAGAATTCCAAACTAATAGGAAGCCTGTGCACTCCAGCTGAGGTGGCAGCAGAACCATGAGGGGCTACGGGGAGATTTGGGAGACTTTGTACTCTGCTCCAGTCCTGACACACAGCTTCATATAATCAAAAAGACACCAGTCTGCTCCCAAAGTCTCTCCCGGGAGGGAGACAGTGGCTCCATGAATTCAATGGCATCATTCTCCTGTCTGGTTTTATTCCCCCAAATATGAGCTTCTGAATGGCAACTGTTGACTACCCAGAGGGAGTCTAGCTGCCTGGGGGAACATCTGGATCACCACACTTAACAGTGTGTGTGGAGACCAAAATCTGAGCTCTCAGCTCCTCCCTTGGGAGGGAGAGCTAATCAGTGGGTCAAAATGCCCCAAACACCGGACAGAACTCTCTTTTAAGAATGATTTCTGAAATGTAAGCAGGCTTGGAGGTGGGTTAAGAGTTGAGGTGTGGCATGGTGTGTGAGAATTATACCAATGCTTCCCCCAACTCCTTTTCTCTAGGTTTAACAGCAAGAGAAAACATTAAAACAAAGTGAATCAAATCATTCTCTCACTGTCACTTTCGGTAGCTCAAGAAAAGGGTTGTTTAACTTTCGATCCAACCTTTTTGGGGCTCTTCTTTGCCATGTAGATAAGACTGTATCTGTGCTAGAATTATAGGACTTGCAAGGAAATAGAAAGAAGGTTGGAGGAAAAGAAAGGTTAATGTGCTCTTCCAAATGTCTACCTCCATACATGGATGGAGGTATGTCACAAAGTCTGGGCTTAGTTTTATTAATGAATTGATTTTTTCAAAAAATATGTATTATTGTGTGTTTACGACACACACACATAATAGTTAATCAAAAACTATTTCTGAATTTCATTTCATATTTAAGATAATATTCCATAAGAGAGGAAATTTTGACAAAACATGTGAGCAGTTTTAATGTCATTGTTCATTTTTGGCAAAAATATAATTTTCTCAATTTTTAATTAAAATTCTGTAAATTTATTTTTCATGTGGGTGTTTTGTACATTACCTGCGTGCCTGAGAACAGAATACAAGGACAGATTTCCCGAAGGTCTATACATATGAGTGTGAAACACCATGTGGGCAATAGGAACTAAATGCCGGCCCTCTGGAAGAGCAGCCAGTTATCTGAACTACAAACTGTCTTTTAACCACCATGTTGTAAAACTCGTAACAGTTAATAAAAATTAACAAAACTACTTTCCAATATAATTAGTGTACATAACCGTTCTAAAGAGTCCTAAAGTTTTAATTTCAATATCTGCTTTAGTAATTTTCAGTGTGCAGACATTCAAGTTTTATTAATATTGTAAAGATGATGCATTCACAGGTATCTACACAGATTATTGCTTTTCTAACACACATCCCAGGAAAGATTAGTTAAGAGTCTGAAAGTTATTCATGACATATTTGAAGTAAGTACAAAATTAAGTGACAGATGTCTTTCTGTCTGTGTGTATACATGTTTATGTGTAGAGGTATATGTGCACGTGTGTGTGTGTGTGTGTGTGTGTGTGTGTGTGTGTGTGTGTGTGTGAAAAGTCCAAAAATAATTGCTGAGTGTCTCTCTTACTTGCACTCCCACTACATTTTAAGACAGGTCTCCTACTGAACCCAGGACTCTCCAAAGAGGCTAAAGCAAACAAACTGGTAGGATACCGTGTCTGCTTCTACATTGTTAGGGTTATGGGCACATGCTGCTCTGCCTGGCCTTTTGTTTTTTTTTTTTTTTTTGTTTTGTTTTGTTTTTTTTGGATCGTATTTGGTTACTTATGTGTTTACAACAAGCAATTTATACCTATTAAATCATATACTTTCAGTTAGTCCCATATGTAAGAAAAAGTAGAAACACAGTAGTGCACTTTCCCTAGGGAGATAAGGCAGCGGGCATCACTACAACAAACAAATATCTGATGGAGAAATAAGAAAGATAGAAAAATGGAGCAGTATGTGTATCGAGAGAGGCAGAATATGCTGTTTGGATTATGGGCTTTCCTATGGTTTCTGGTTTTAGCACAAACCAGGAACATGATTCTCAGCTGCAGTAGTCCCGTTGACCTTGACAAGGCTTTCCTAGGAAGCCAGGATGGTAGATATCACCATGGCCTCAGGTGGAAGCACAGGCCACTGGAATACATATGGCTCTCATGGCAGCATGTCCCAGGGGCATCAACAGGGACATCAGAAGAAGGAGAAAACAGGAAACAACCTAGGAACCTGCTACAGAGGGCCTCTGAAAGTCAGAAGAAGAAAACAGGAAACAACCTAGGAACCTGTCACAGAGGGCATCTGAAAGCCTCTGCCCTGCAGACTATCAAAACAGATGCTGAGCCTGATGGCCAACTGGTGGGCAGAGTGAATGGAATTTTATGTAAGAAATGGGAAATAGCAAGAGCTGGAGAGGACAGGAACTCCACAAGGAGAACAACAGAACAAGAAAATTTGAAAACAGGGAACTTCCCAGAGACTCATACTCCAATCAAGGACTATTCATGGAGATAACCTAGAACCCCTGCACAGATGCAGCCCATGGCAGTTTAGTGTCCAAGTGGCTTACATAGTGATGGGAAGAGGGACTGCCTCTGACATAAACTGATTGGCCTGCTCTTTGATCACCTCCCCCTGAGGGGGGAGCAGCCTTACCAGGCCACATAAGAAGACAATCCAGCCATTCCTGATGTGATCTGATAGACTAAAATCAGAAGGAAGGAGAGGAGGACCTCCCCTATCAGTGGACTTGGGGAGAAGCATGCATGAAGAAAGGGGAGGTAGGGTGGGATCGGGAGGGAAGGAGGGAGGGGCTTATGGGAGGATACAAAATGAATAAAGTGTAATTAATAATAATAATAATAATAGTAATAATTAAAAAAAGAAAAAAGTGGCAATAGGGAGGCTGAAGTATAGCTCTCCACAATTGTTGGTTTCTGGAAGAGGTGTGGGAGGAGAAGAAGTTAGTTCTATGTAAGAGGCAAGACAATGTTCCAGTGAGCATATAGATAAGAAAAATCGGGTGTTTTTTGTTTGTTTGTTTGTTTGTTTGTTTGGGAAGATCACAAAGATTGAAGTCAGACAAGGAAGGACTGGACAATGAGTATGATCAGGGTGCATGTTGTGAAATTCCCAAAGAATCAATAAAATACGTTGGAAAAAAATACAGTGGCACACATGCAATAGGAAAACATGTATATGTGTTGTGTGTGTGCGTGTATATACACATATATATGTACATATATATACACACCTATATATATATATATATATATACATACATACACACACACACACACACACACACATATATATATATATATGTATATATATATATATATATATATATATATATATATATTATAGGTATGGATTAGTGCTTGTCAGACCAAAAATAAAAGGATTAAGGAAGCCAGAATAGATAAAGTAAGTTCTTCCTTAGTGTCACAGCCTGTGCTTCCATATCTCAATCAATAGTCTTTCGGAGGCCTTCGGTGGTAGGCTCCTGTCTGTTCCCTAGCTTCTCCTGCTTCGGATGAACTACCAAACAATTCTTGCTGAGATACGCTGATACTAAAGAATAGTTTTTCTATTAATTTAAAATGTAACCCTAAAGTAATAATTTAAAAAAATGAATTATTATTATTTTTATATGAATTACAAGTTATTTACTTTGTATCCCAGTTATAGCCCCATCTCTCATTCCCTCACAATTCCACCCTCTCACCCTCATTTCCTCCCATTCCCCTCTCCATGTCCACTCCTAGGGGAGGTCCTCTTTCCCTTTCATCTGACCCTATCTTATCAAGTATCTTCAGGACTGGCTGCAATGTCCTCTTCTGTGGCCTGGCAAGGCTGCTCCTCCCTTGTAGAGGGGGTGTTAAAGAACCAGCCATTGAGTTCATGTCAGAAATAGTCCCTGTTTTTCTTACTAGGGTACCCACTTGGATACTGAGCTACCATGGGCTACATCCAAGCAGGGGTTCTAGGTTATATCCATACATGGTCCTTGGCTGTAGATACAGTCTCATAAAAGACCCCTGTGCCCAGATATATTTGGTCCTTGTGGAGCTCCTGTCTTCTCCTGGTCATACTAATTCCACCTTCTTTCATATGATTCCCTGCACTCTGCCCAAGGGTTGGTTATGATTCTCAGCATCTACTTTGAGTCTATCTAGCAGTGTATCAAAGCAGATTTAATGATCTTAATGTCTACATGACTTCAGGTTTTAGCATCCAGACCAGGAGAAATAAAGTAAGTACACGTTGTTTGAAATTTCCAGTTTGTATTGGTATGTTATGGCAGCCTATACTAATGCATCAGATAGAGTTTGCTCTGGGAAGTAACCTCCCACAAGATGCAGTAGATTGTTGTTTTATCATATTTTCTACAGAACTTGGCACAGGTCAATCATAACAGAAAAAGAGATTCTAGCAAAAATGAGAATTTATAGCTGACCAATAGATGTCACTAAAGTCCTGTCCTCTCTTGTAAGCAAATCTAACCCAGAAGTAGAATTCCAACTTTGTGGAAAGTGATCTTTGTCTGTTCATCATAAAAGAACCGAAAGGCTCAATGAATATCTCTTTCCAGTACATCATTTTATCTCCCGAATGACTCACCATTTTCTAACTAATTGCTATGCTTCTTGGCACATCTGCAGCTTGGTCTCCAAAGTATAGTTGAAGTATTCCTTTCAAAATATAGATTGGATTATGCTTTCTGTGCCTGAAAAACTTGAAAAGTCTCTGTGTTGCCTTCAATTAAATTTCACAACTAAAATTATGTACTATATTTTTTATCAGCTCCTTAGTCTCCAAATTTAAATTCACTAGAATTCCTTCCATTCCTCTCGCATGTGAAAGAGGTGCCTATCAAATCCCTGGAGCTTGGATATACTACAATGGATCCATGATCATGCACGTTTAAGTGAGGATTAACTTCGTTCTATATTCTGTTCTAGGTGGTGTGTGTAGAAATTAGTAGTATTGCTTCTGCTTTTCGAATTCCAGTCTTCCAAGCCCCTTTATCCTTTTCTGTTACAGTTTTTTATTAGACGCATTCCCTTGTAAAAGATGTACAATGAACTTATCTTGGTACTTATTATTTAAGCTCTTATCCCTTTAACTACAATCTTAGCTGCATTAGAACAGACCTATTTTTGCTGATGCACTTGCAGAAGAAGCTCTGTGTCAGCGATGGTTTTTGCTAAATAGTGCGTGCCTTTCTGGAATGGATAGTGGGTATTTTTGCCTCAAACTGCTTCTGCCATTCTTCAGTGATAAAGTTATAAAGAGAACTGAATCATATGAAGAAAATAAGTGAGTCAATTTTCCTAAAATAACAATGATGGCATTTGTTACTTTTTTTTTCTTTTTTTCATTTTGCTTTGGACATTCGTTTGATCAAGAACTATAAAGGCACAGCTTGATTGTTGAAATAAATGTCTGTTGTCTGAATATGAAGAGAGCCGACAGAATAAAGGGAGGCAAAACACAGAAAAAAGCTAGGACTAAATAACAGAAGCTACAGACACACAAGAAAATATTGTTGATATTTAGGTATATATTTGTTATCTTCTTATTTCACTACTTTTAGGCTATTTTTTGAATTAATTATTATACATAGTATGTTAATTCGTTTTTCCTCTAATATCCAAAGTACTGGATAGTCACTGTAGAATAGAAGGTTTTATTGCCTCATTTTTATGGTTTGACTGTGATAGCTCTGACTATGAGTCTCTAAGAGTCTCTGAAATTTATCTTTCTGAGGTGCTTACATTGACTGTAATAAGAATACTCTATTCTTCATTACTAAAAGTTCTAAGTTTTACAACTTATTAATTTTAACTGATTTTCATGTATTTTAAAATCAAAATCAAAATTTCTTTATGATTTGCAATATTTGAGTGGTTATTTTTCTGTTCTTTTTGTGTGTGGTGGGGTGAGTTGAGGCAGGGTTTCTCTATGTAGCCCTGGCTGCCCTGGAACTTGCTCTGCAGACCAGGTAGCCTTTGAACTCAGAGATCTGCCTGCCTCTATCTCTGCCTCTTAACTGCTGGAATTGAAGGCATAGCCCACCATTGTGGGCTAAACTCACATTTTTCTGTATCAGTTATATTTAATTGATAATCTGTCGATTTTCCCGAAAGCTTCACTTAGCAGAGCCAGATCATCTCCCTTAATAGCTGTAATCTCTCCACTTTGCTCTGAGCTCTGAAATGTACATTTTTCTCTTTTCACTTGGATACCATTTAAGTTCACACTTTTGTTTGCTCTGATGTAGTATGGTTCAACTTGAAGTTCCCAGGTTCGAAAGCACACTGCTGTTTAGGGTTTCACATTACCCCTACATCTCACACTCACGGTCTTTCTAACTTAGGATACCTTTTCGTTTCCAAATCCATTTCACTATCTAGTTAAGAACTCCAATCTCTCTGAAACATCAAGATCTTGATCTCATGTCATTCTCCTCGCTATTCATCTGACACTACTAATGCCTATTTTGTGTTTTCTGTTTAATCATGATTTTTTTATCCTTTAAAACAGTATAAAGCTGTATTTTCTCAAACTGTCTACTCTGTGCACTTATTCAATAATATATTCCATAAATGAAAGCTCCTTGTGGTATAAAAAACACAATATTAAAATTTTGCCTCTTTCTGATTTTATTTATAATCAAAAGTGTTTGTATTTAGCACTCACATGGGAACATAGAATATGAACCTAATTCAAACCTTGCAGACACAATAAACTTATATTTTTCTTACAGTTCTGTGACTGTTATTCATGTGATTTTCTTCCTTAGCATTCTTGATAATTTTTATTGTGATTTATTCACAAGGGAACTCAAGCATCACCAAAGTGGCATCAATATCATAGCTTTTAAAATGCACTGTACTTTGTATAAAGGGGCTTTCTCTGGCATGAACTCAGTAACAGGCTCTCTGATCATCTCCCACTGGGGGATGTAGCCTTGCCAAGCCACGGAGGACAACAATGCAGCCAATCCTGATGAGGCCTGATAGGCTAGGGTCAGATAGAAGGGGAAGAACACCTCACCTATCAGTGGACTGGGGGGGGGGGCAAGGGGGGGAAGAGGGAAGGAGGGTGGGAGAGGATAGGATTGGAAGAAGATGAGGGAAGGGGGCCACAGCTGGGATACAAATTGAATAAACTGTAATATATGATAATAATAAATAATATTTTTTAAAAAGAGCAAAGGAAGAAGGTGTCCTAAGAATAAAAAACATAAAATAAGCAACATGAAGGTCAAATCCTTTCATTCTAAATGCATTTCTGTTAATTAAATATATATTATTAAATATAAAATGAAAGAAGGCCTGATACTCATAAATATTTCTAATAATAGGTTTATGGTGATGGTTAGTTTCAATAGCAGTACACACCCTCACCTCACTGGATAGTGAAGGAATGCCAGTAAAATAAGAAGAGATAAGGAAGGAAAGTGTGAAAAGTAGCCATGTATTTACCTCCAGTAGCCTAATCAGTGAAACTCAACAATCATGCAGTTTTTAATCTAAAATTATCATGGACCATGTATGGATATAACCTAGAACCCCTGCTCAGATTTAGCCCATTGTAGCTCAGTATCCAAGTGGCTCTCCTAGTAAGGGGAACAGGAACTATTTCTGACATGATCATACAATAACTAAATATGAGATGTTAAACTGAACAGAAGAATAAGTGCTGAATATGAAAATTTCATGTTCTTCCTATTTTCCTATCGTTTATTACACTGACTGATGAGACTTAATCTTGCACTACACTTAAGCATTTAAAAAAATCAAGAATACTACTATTAAACCTATCATTTGTTAAAAATAAAGACCCAGGGATGATTATACAAATATGAGGTATTCTTCTTTTAGCTGTCTGACAGAGTTTAGACTACTTTAGGCTCAAAAGTCATTTTACTCAATATTATGTATAGAATTAGAAGATAGGGCAACTTGTCAAGAAAAAAAGAATTATAAGGTATCAAACAAAAACCTTCGAGCTCATTTTTAAAGAGCAAAGTTAAGGCAACTAGCCACATGGCTCATGCCTCTAATCCTGATCCATGGAAGGCCAAGACAGGCACCTAGAACTGTGGAAGTCTAAGGCCAGCTCGGTGTACATAGCAGGCTCAGGACACCATAGATACAAAGTGATAATCTGTGTCTCCCAAAAATTGAATATCTCAAACAAGCAAGCAAGAAAACTAAGGCCTGTTCTTTGATCACCTCCCCCTGAGGGGAGAGCAGCCTTACCAGGCCACAGAAGATGACAATGCAGCCATTCCTGATGGGATCTGATAGACCAAGATCAGAAGGAAGGAGAGGAGGACCTCTCCTATGAGTGGACTTGGGAGGGGCAATCGAGAAGAAGGGGGGGAGGGGGGGCTTATGGGAGGATACAAAGTGAATAAACTGTAATTAATAAAAATAAAAAAATTAAAAAGATAAAAAAAATAGAAACTACGAGCTGGGAACAGAACTTTCCCAAACATCAAACATTTGTTACTAGATTCTAAATGTAAATATATTACTACTTCAATAGAGTCATATTGCAGGAATTAAAAGGGTTCTTGGAATTTAAAATATGGTAATAGGAAATTGAACCTAAATGTTAATAGAAACATTGAAATATTAAATAAAATTGAGTAATAAAGGTATAGTTTTAAATTTAAAATTAATTAACTTATAAGATCAGATAATAAAATCATGCGTGCAATATGGGGCACTTCCAAAAGTATATAAAGGAGAAAATAGAATGGAGAAAATTACCCAAAAGATTTTCAGAATTAAAAAAAAAAAGTATGTTCTTCCATTAAAATATAGCACCAATTGATCATTACAATTTATGAAAACAAACCAAGCCAAGTACATGGGAACAAGCAGATTTCTGTGGAATAGCAGAACACTATGTATAATGAGATAAGTCAAACAATTCTGAAATCAATATCAAATGTCACATACAGGGGCTAAGATGAAAGTTCAATCAGCATTTTCCATTTGTTTATTTTATTCTCTTTACATCACTGTAGCCCCTTTCTTACTTCTCTCCCAGTCCTACCCTGTCTCCCTTCTCCATCTCTGCTTTTCCTGAGAAAAGGGAGCTCCCTTTCCCACCCACCCCAGCTCATCAAGTTGCATTAGGACTGAACATGCCCTCTTCCCCTGTTGCCTGGCAAGGCAGTACTGCCAGGGGGAAGTGATCTAAAAATGAATCCATGTCCAATGAAGTCCCTACTTCCTTGATAGAGGATACATCCGTCATCACTTTACTTGCTGTGCAAAACTGAGGATCAGGTGTGGTACTATGTACCAATAATCCAATTGTTGGAAATGTCTTTGAGGTTTTTTGTTTGTGAGGTTGAAAAGACAACACCACTAACTTTTACCTATCATATACTGCACCAACTGGAAAGAAGTTAACTACTTTATACTCATGCTTTCTTTTGTCTGAAATCATAATGACTATGCTCCTAAACACACTTGTAAGCATGTACATATCTATATGTAAATACCCACCCATAAAACACCTTTTATTTATGTATTGACAAGAAGCATAGCTTGATTATATTATTCCCCGCTCCAAAAGTCCTCCTAGATCCCACCCCTTTACCTACCTAACATAATGAATGTCATATCTCTGTCTTTTGTCGCTTTCTCTTAAAAGACCAAACACACACACACACACACACACACACACACAGAGATAGAGAGAGAGAGAGAGAGAGAGAGAGAGAGAGAACAAGATAAAAACTAAAAACTACAAATTGATAAGTCAAAAGAAAAACACCAAAAGAAATCAAAAAGCACACACAAAAAGCATGGACTTCATTGTGTGGTGGTCAGACATGTATGGGTTTCAGGAAGGCCTTAGCATGTGGCTGATAGACCCAGTGAAACCCTACTGGAGAAAACTGAGCATTTATTAAGTGTTTTCTCTGACAAATCCATATTTCTCTGTTGAGAATTCTCTGTTTAGCTATGTGCTCTATTGTTTAATTGGATTACTTGGTTTGTTGGTGTTTAACTTCTTGATTTTTTAAATATCGTCTTATTGCAGATGGAAAGCTGGTGAAGATCTGCAGCCATCGTTTGTTCTGACAACGGTGTCCTTTGCTTTAGAAGCTTTTCAGTTTTATGAGGCCCCATTTATTGATTGTGGATCTTAGAGCCTGTGCTGTTGTTCTGTTCGGGAAGTTGTCTCCTGTGCCAGTGAAGTCAAAGCTCTTCCCCACTTTTTCTCCTAACCAATTTAGTGTGTCTGATTTTATGCTGAAGTCTTTGATCCCCTTGAACTTTACTTTTGTGCATGGTGACAAGTATGGATCTATTTGCATTTTTCTACACCTAGACATCCAGATAGAACAACACCATTTGTTGAAGATGCTATCTTTATTCCATTGTATGGTTTTGGCTTCTTTGTCAAATATCAAGTACATGTAGATGTGTTGGTTTATTTCTGGATCTTCTAGTCTATCCATTAATCTACCAGTCTATTTCTATGTCATGACCATGCAGCTTTTAAAACTGTTGCTCTGTAATAGAGCTTGAAATCAGGGATGGTGATACACCCAGAAGATCTGTTATTGTACAGGATTGTTTTAGCTATTTTGTTTTTCCACATGACATTGAGAATTTTTCTTACAAGGTCTGTATAGAATTGCTGGTAAATTGATGAGGACTGCATTAAATCTGTAGATTGCTTTTGGTAGGATAACCATTTCTACTATGTGAAACCTGCCAAGCCATGAGCATGGGAGATCATCCCATTTTCTGGTTTCTTCTTTAACTTCTTTCTTCAGAAATTTGATTTTTTTTTTCATACAGGTCTTTTACTTGTTTGGTAAGAGTCACACCAAGGTACTTTATATTATTTGTAGCTTTTTTTTAAGGGTGTTGTTTCTCTAATTTCTATCTCAACCCATTTGTCTTTTGTATACAGGAGGACTTCAGATTTTTTGAGTTAAATTTGTATCCAGCCACTTTGCTGAAGGTGTTTATCAGCTGAAGGAGTTCTCTGGTTGAATTTTGGGGGTGGCTCATGTATACTATCATATCATCTGTGAATAGTGATACTTTGATTTCTTCCTTTCCAGTTTGTATCCCCTTGATTTCCATTAGTTAGCTTATTGCTCTATTGCTCTTAATACTTCAAGTAATATGTTAAAGAGATAAGGAGAGAGTGGGTAGCCTTGCCTTATCCCTGATTTCTGTGGGATTGATTTAATTGTCTCTTCATTTATTTTGAGGTTGGCTATTGGCTTGCTGTATATTGATTTTACCACCTGTAGATATGTGCCTTGTATCCTTGATCTCTTCAATACTTTATACATGTATGAGTGTTGAATTGTGTCAAATACTTTCTTCGGACAAAGGAGGATCCTAGGCAAGAGGCTTAATTCATAAGGGCAAACAGGATAGAAATTGGTAGTAGGAGAAGAAAGGTACAGGATAGGAGTCTTCCACTGGGAGCGTGTGATAGACTCTACCAATAAAGTATGGAAGCAGATGCTGACACTTATGGCCAAAGTTTAAGCAGAGTACAAGGAATCTTATGAAAATAGGGAGAGATAGAAAACCTGAAGGGGACAGGAGCTCCACAAGGATTCCAACAGAGTCAAAAAAAATCTGTGTTCATGGGGTATTGTAGAGACTGATGAATCAATAAATGACCATGCATGGAGAGGACCTAGATTCCCTGTTCAGCTCTTTGATCACTTCTCCCTGTTGAGGTGGCCTAACTAGGCCAGAGAGAAAGAGGATCCAGGTATTCCTGATAAGACCTGATAAGGTAGGGTCAGATTGTAGGGAAGTACTGCCTCCCCTATCAGTGGACTAGGTGAGAGCATAGGAGGAGAAGAGAGAGGGTAGGACCAGGAGGAGATGAGAGAGGGGGTTACATCCAGGATTCAAAGTGAATAAATTTTAATAAATAATAATAATAACTCATAAAAGAAACTGAGACAAATATATCTTAAGTGTCTTAGTTCAGAACCAGTAACAGAATGGGTGCTGAATTTAACATTTAAACTTAGTAAATTTGATTAATAACCTGATTTTTATAACGTTCTGGAGATTAAGTATTTTGGAGTCCAGTTGCCCATAGCGCATGAGAGAATGAGCTTTATTTAAATCTTGAAGTGGAGAAGCTGTTGAATATTTAACTCTTTCTAGCCATCAGTTGTTAATTTTAGGTTTTGGTGTTTTCATGTTTTTTTCTGATGGTCTAATTTTTTTTTTTTTAAATACTAAGTTCAAGCTGGTTATTGCAAAGATGCCAACCATATGGCATTAAATCAGAAGTCTTATGAATTATTTGGAAGCTTCTTTTGATCTCGGATGTGAAAACAGCATGATCTCATTTTTTTTTGTCAATCTTCTAGATTTATTTTGGAGTCTTAACCTATTTAAAATAACTTTTACTTTTTGTTGTTGTTCTTAAAGTTAGATTTAGAAGGACCTTAAATCTTTAGTTCTTGGCACTTTCCAAGACACTGTCCCTTAATTTTGGCCAAAAATATACAATTTAAAAATGAAAATATATATTCCATTATTTGTGAGCTAATTTTCTTGGAGAAGGCAAAATGTTTTATTTTGTGCAGATAAAATGTAGAGGTGTTAAGTGAAAATTGGTATGTTTTAACATCTCCATCTGGCAAGACATTGCATAGAATGGCATGTTTTACTGAGAGACAAAACTTTCAAAAGGTCATTGGAAACAGTTTCAAATAAACATCTTTAATGACAAAAGAATTAGAAATTTGTCACATTAAACGTGTTTACAAGCATACAGAACGTATAAAGTATAAATGCGGCAATATAGCTCTGTTACGATGTTTGACGTACAACACATCATGAGGAAGACCTTGTTATTTTCAGTGTGTCTCAATATTAACAGAAAAAAGGAAAATACATAAAACTCTATGGTTTTTGACATATGAACACTGAAGGAGGTGATTTTCCCAAAGCTAAAACAGTCAGGATCAATTTTGTAAATGATACATTGATTACTTCATGCATAGATCATTACCTGGTGGTGTCATTGTTGCCAGAATTGCTCTAAATGAGCACAAACCTCTACCTTTATTCAATTTTAAGGTAATATAACATAATTCAATGAATAAAACTCAAAAAAAAAAAAAAAGAAAAAAAATCTTGTGCTGAGAACTGTCATGTATATCTGAGAAGCAAATACAAGAATTGAATACCTGGACTACAGTAATATCCCATAAAATTCACTGTATTTTGGAAAAGCTAAATGTAAATGTAATATTATTTAAAGATGGAAACTATCAGGTCCAGACTATGCAATCAGTGGGGAGACTTTGTAACAGGATGAGGCAGAGGAACTCATTTCACTTTCTCTTTACCATGTAAAGATACAAAAAGTAAGTAGTCATTTACAAATTAGGATAACAGCTCTCCTCAGAACCTTTAGTGCTGAACTCTGATTGACAATTCTCATTTCTTTTTAAAACTTTATTTACATTTTATTCAATTTACATTATGGTTGCAGCCCCATCCCACCTTCCCACCCACTCCATTCTCCCTACCTCTCCTCTTGTCTATTCCTCAGAAAAGAGGAGCTCCCTTTCCCATCCATCCCAGCTTATCAAGATGAATCAGGACTGAGCGTCCTCTTCCTTTGTGGCCTGATATGGCAGTCCTGCCAGGGGGAAATGATCAAACAGCTAGCAAGTGAGTCTTTGTAAGATGTAATCCCAATTTCCTTTATTAGAGGACCTATATGAAGCCTAAGCCGCTCATCTGCCACATCTGGGTCTAGGTCCAGTTCATGCATGGTCCTTGGTTGATGCTTCAGTCTCACAAAGCCTCTCTGGACCCTGGCTAGTTGGCACTGTTGATCTTCTTGTGGAAGTTCTGTCACCTCCAGGTCCTTTTCTCTTTCCTTCTTCTTTTCCAGAAGACTCCTTACATGTTGCTCTATGATTGGCAGTGAGACTCAGCATCAGTTTTGAGGCCCTGCTGGTAAGAGTCTCTCAGAGGACAACTGAGAGGCTCCTGTCTGCACGCTTAGGAGAGTATACCTCATACTGAGTATATGTCAGGGGTTGGAACTCTTCCATAGGGTGGATCTTTGGTTGAGTCAGGCACTAGCTGGGCATTCCCTCAATCTCTGCTCTATCTACTTTATCTTTATCCCTGCACATCTTGTACATAGGGTAAATTTGAGGTCCTTCAATACCTTCCCAAAAAATCTCACTTTTTTTAAAATTTTTTATTAATTACACTTTATTCATTTTGTATCCCCCCATAAGCCCCTCCCTCCTCCCCTCCCAATCCCACTCTCCCTCCCCTTTCTGCATGCATGCCACTCCCCAAGTCCACTGAGAGGGGAGGTTCTCCTCTTCTTTCTGATCTTAGTCTATCAGTTCTCACTTTTTGAGCTAAAAGAAAGTTACTTCTGGGAGGGGAGGACTGAGGGGGCTACAATCAGGATGTTAAGAGAATATATAAATTAATTTTTATAAAAAAGGAAGACACTTGTATTATTTAATCCCTCAAGTCTATTGCATTTAAAATGTTTTCTTGATTCTAAGGTATCACACACAATTACAATAAAATATGATTCCATATTGTCCCAAAGTTTTTTTATGTAAGTGTAATATTCCCCTAATATCTCCCCCACCACTTTAATGACTTTTACTTTGTAATAGCCGCGGAACCTATGGTATTACACAATGATCCATAAGACAAGTAAGCCAATAAAAAGAAATACATTAAAGTAGAGACAAGCTTAGAGTCTTAGAACTGAAAGATAAGTGTTTTACTGAAGATGCAGTACTGAATAATATACCATTTAATCAGAATGTTTCTGTGACCATATAAGTATGTATATATTCCTATATATAATAAATATACTTTATAAAAGATGTGTGTGTGTGTGTGTGTGTGTGTCTTTATTTATATTCTCTCTGGTCTTACTGTACCAAATGGAGAAGGTAAGATCAGTGGTGGAATGCTCAGTGGTGGAGTGCTTAGTAAGGACAAGGTCCCAGATTCAGGTCCAGGCAGCAACAATAATATCAATTAAAATAGAGCAGCAAACATTACTCGAAGAGTTTAATGATATCATTTATTTACGTTAATCTTGACAATAACAAAATATATATTCATTACAAAAGCAAGAATAAAGCATGATATATATGTTCATGAGTAACTATAGTTTATGTCACTAGAAAGCAAAACCCCAAAATAATTGGAGGAAAACTCTCTAAATTTCAGAACTATGAAACTAAATATAGAATTCTAGATGAATGCTTTTAAAAAATATATGAAACTTGTTAACAGTAGTTCCTTCCTTTTCTTACACAGGCACTTACAAAGCAGTGAAGAAAAGTGTTGGAATAAGCACAGTTGGAAAACATACTCTCAAACAGCTCTGGTCCAGCCTTGCTAGTGGGGATTTATTTTTAGCATTTTACTATTATTATCATCATTTATTACAATTTTTTTCAATTTGTATCCCAGCTATGGCTCCCTCCCTCATCTTCTCCCTATCACTCCCTCCCTCCCTCTTCTTCCCCTGTGCCCCTCTCTTAGTCTACTGATAGGTCCTCCTGTCCTTCCATTTGACCTTAGTCTATCAAGTTTCATCAGGACTGGTTGCATTGTCTTCCTCTGTGGCCTGGGAAGGCTGCTCCATCCAGGAGGAGGTGATCACAGAGCATGTCACTGAGCTCATGCCACAAAAAGCCCCTGTTCCCCTTCCTAGGGACCCAACTGGATACTAAGTCTATGGGCTACATCTGAGCCTGGGTTTTAGGTAATCCTCATGCTTTGTCCTTGATTGGGCTATCATTCTCTTCAGGACTCCCAGGGCTCAGTTTTTGTTTTTTTGTTTGTTTGTTTTTATTTTTTTGGTTTTTTGGCTCTGTTGATCTACTTTTGGAGCTACTTGTCCCCTCCAAGTCTGCCTATCTTCCCCTTCTTTCATAAAATTCCATGCATTCTGACCAAAGTTTGGCTATGAGTCTCAGCCTCTGCTTCGATACCTAGATTAGTAGATAAACTAATAACTTTTATTGTTAGTAGATAAACTAACTAACAATAAGTTAGACCTCATGAAACTACAAAGCTTCTGTAAAGCAAAGGAAAATATCATCAGAACAAAACGACTGTCTACAGATTGGGAAAAGATTTTCACCAAACCTACATCTGACAGAAGACTAATTCCAGAATATATAAAGAACTTAAGAAGTTAAATAACAACAAAGCAAGTAATCCAATTAAAAATGGGGAAAAAGCTTAACAGAGAAGTCTCAATAGAGAAATGTCGAATGGCAGAGAAACACATAAAGAAAAGTTCAATGTCCTTAATTATCAGAGAGATGAAAATCAAAATAACTCTGATATTTCACCTTACACATATCAGAATGGCTATGATCATAAACTCAAGTGACAACACTAGCTATTGGGAATTTTAAAGTCCACTCCTATTATTTTGATTAATATCTAACACTGAGCATTATGATAGCATATTATTATTGTTTCTAAAAATGCTACCCATGAATCGGGAATTGCATTGTTTTTTTTTAATAAGTTTTTAAAAAAGGATAAAATATAGTGGTGATTATATTTTGGATCTATGCCTAGGGGTGGTATAAAGGGATATTGAAGTATCACTATTCCTACGAACTATGTTCATAGCAGCTTTATTCATAACAACCAGAATCTGGAAACAACCCAGATGTCCTTCAACTGAGAAATGGATACGAAAATTGTGGTACATTTACACAACAGAATACTACTCAGCAATTAAAAACTGGGAAATTATGAAATTTTCAGACAAATGGTGCAAATTGGAAGAAATCATCCTGAGTAAGGTGACCCAGAAGTAGAATGACACACATGGTATATACTCACATATAAGTGGAGAATGGACAAATAATATAGGATAAACATACTAAAATCTGTACACCCAAAGAAGCTAATCAAGAAGGAGGGCCCTGGCTGAGATGATTAATCCTCATTCAGAAAGGCAAACGGGACAGACATTGGAAGAAGGAGAAAACAGGGAACAGTACAGGAGCTTACCTCAGGGGCCTTTGAAAGACTCTACCCATCAGGGTATCAAGGCAGATGCTGAGACTCTGCCAAACTTTGAGCAAAGTGCAGGGAATCTTATGAAAGAAGGGGGAGATAGAAAGACCTGGAGGGGAGAGGAGCTCCACAAGGAGAGCAACAGAACCAAAAATTGGGTCACAGGGTTCTTTTCTTAGACTGATAATCCAAACAAGGACCATGCATGGCTACAACCTAGAACCCCTGCACAGATATCACCCATGGCAGCACAGTATCCAAGTGGGTTCCCTAGTAATGGGAACAAGAGCTGTTTCTGACATGAACTCAGTGGCTAGCTCTTTTACCACCTCCCTCTGAGGAGGGAGTAGCATTACCAGGCCACAGAGGAAGACAGTGCTACCAGTACTGATGAGACATGGTATGTTAGGGTCAGAGGGAACGGAAGGAGGACCTGCTCTATCAGTAGACTTGGGGATGGGCTTGGAAAGAGATGAGGGAGGGTGGTATTGGGAGGGGATGAGGGAGGGGTTAGAACTTGAATAAAAAGTGAAAAGAAAGAAAGAAAGAAAGAAAGAAAGAAAGAAAGAAAGAAAGAAAGAAAGAAAGAAAGAAAGAATAGGTGGTGGTGAGCTTAACTTGAAAGTGTATTACAAAATAAACCTCCAATTGAACATTAGTTTCCATCTTCTTTCCTCTCATGACTTACTTAAAGTCACATTTCTTTCTACCAGTGACAGTTCTATGTCATGTGCCAGTGTATTCCACATCTATGGGATGCAAAGAATGCTCTTTTATCTTCTGTCATTATCCTCAGGAATAGGAGTTAGAAAAACATTTACTACACCTTATTTGTAATTGTATAACTATATTATAATTCAATATTAACAGTAGAATTTTTCTAGAAAAAGTAAGCATTATTACAATAGTCACTAAGAATGACACATATTTATATTGAAAATAATTCAAATTATATAAGTCTAAGTTATATAAGTCTAAATTATATAAATCTAACTTTGCCACGTTGTAAATTGTGTTTTACTGGGGAAAATTTTACTAAGAAAATCATCTAAAAATTGTATTTAACATAGAATGGGAATAGGCATAAGGCCTAGTTGATAAAATACCTCCTCTATATAGAATTGTATTAGAGTCATAATGATGTATCAACAAAAATAACCCACACTGGACATGATGCTTCCATATTCATAGTGCAGATAAAGGTCTAAAAAGCTAGAAAACCCTTAAAGAAAAGGTTAAATATTGAGGCTGCTCTTATGAAAATTTGTACATGAACCTGATATTGGGTTAGGATATAAAGTTCCAAAAATGGAGAGAAGACTAATCTAATTGACTTAATCCAACTGAGGTATAATTTTCTTATTTAATTCTGCCAATAGTTAATATATTTAGTGTTTGCATTCAATCTTATGTATTTACCAATTTATACAATCTTTATTTTAAAGTAAACTTGGAGGCAGAGACACACAACCAAACAATAGGTGGAGCTCAGGGAGTTTTCTGGAAATTGTGGGAGAATGGATTGGGGGAGAAGGAGGAGTTAAGGACACCACAGAATATCCACAGATTAAATAACCTGGGTCCATGGGATCTCAAAGAAACTAAACTGCCAACCAAAGAGTGCAAATAGGCTGGACCTAGGCCCCCATACGCATATATTGCAGATGTGAGACTTGGTCATGATGTGGGTCCTCTATCAATTGGAGTAGGGACAGACTCAGACTCTGTTGCCTGCCTTTGGACACCTTCCTGCTAGTTGGACTGCCTTGTCTGGCCTCAGTAAGAGATGATGCACTTTGCCCTGCTGTGACTTGATGTGCCAGGGTGGGTTTGATAGCCATGTGAGGCCTCGCTTGTCTAAGGAGAAAGGAGGAGGGAAATCTGGGGGAGGAATATGAGAGCAGGACTGGGAGGAGAGGTGGGATGTAATATAAAGAAAGAAAGAAAGAAAAGAAAGAAAGAAAGATTAGAATATTATCAGAGAAACGCTTAAAAAAGTGCTCAATATCCTTATCCCTAAGGATGCTGCAAACCAAAACAACCCTGAGGTTTCACCTTACACCCATCAGAATGGCTAAGATCAAAAACTCAAGTGAAAATACATGCTTGAGAGGATATTGAGAAAGGGAACCCTACTCTATTGCTGGTGGCATATAAACTTGCACAACCACTTTGGAAACCAATCTGGTGCTTTCGCAATTAGGAACAGTGCTACTTCAAGATCCAGCAATAGCACTTCTAGGTTTATATCCAAAATATGCTCAAGTTTACAACAAGGACATTTGCTCAACCATGTCTGTAGCAGCTTTATTTGTAACAGCTGAATTTGGAAACAACCCAGATGCCCCACAACTGAGGAATGGATACAGAAATTGTGGTACATTTACACAGTGGAATACTGCTCAGCAATTAAAAAAAAGGAAATCATGAAATTTGCAGGCAAATGGTGGGATCTAGAAAAGATCATCTTCAATGAGGTAACCCAGAAGCAGAAATACACACATGGTATATACTCACTCATACATGGATATTAGCCATATAATATAGGATAAACAAACTGAAATCTATACTCCTAAAGAAGCTAAATCACAGAAGGACCCTAGGGAAGATGCTCAGTCCTCATTTGGAAGAACAAATGCCATAGACATCAGAAGGAGAAGACAGGGAATGGGACAGGAGCCTACTAGCAACAGCCTCTGAAACACTCTACTGATGTAGGTATCAAAGCAGAGGCTGAGACACATAGCGCACTTTGGTCAGAGTGCGTGGAATTTTATGAAAGAAAGGGAAGATAGAATGACCTGGAGGGGACAGGGGCAACAAAAGGAGACCAACAGAGTCTAAAAAACTGAACCCTGGGGATCCTGAAGAGAATGATACCCCAAACAAGTACAATGCATGGAGAGGACCTATAACTCAGGCTCAGATGTAGCCCATAGTCTCAGTCTCCCAAGCGAGTTCCCTAGTAAAGGAAGCAGGGACTTTCTTTGTCATGAACTCAGTGGCAAGCTCTCTGATCACCTCACCCTGAGTGGGGAGTGCAGCCTTGCCAGTCCACAGAGGAAGACATGCAGCAAGTCCTGATGAGACCTGATAGGCTAGGGTCAGATAGAAAGGAGGAGGACCTCCCCTATGAATGGACTAAGGGAAGGAGCATGGGGGAGAAGAAGGAGGGAGAATGGGACAGGGAGGAGATGAGGCAAGGGACCACAGTCGGGATACAAAGTGTATAAATTGTAATAAATAAAAAAATAATAAAATATATATAAAAGAAAAATGCTACCACATAAGTTTGTTGCTTAGAAAATTTTATTTGTTGAGAGCTAAAGATAAAAACTCTGTCTACCGCAGAAGGCATATGAAAGACTCTACCTAGCAGTGTTTCAAAGCAGATACTAAGACTCATAACCAAACCTTTGGCAGAGTACAGGGAATCGTATGAAAGAAGGGGAGTTAGTATGACAAGGAAAGAATAGGAGCTCTACAAGGACCAAATATATCTGGGCACAGGGTCTTTTCTGAGACTGACACTCAACCAAGAACCATGTATGGATATAACCTAGAACCTCTGCTCGGATGTAGCCTGTGGTAGCTCAGTAACCAATTGGTTTCCCATAGTAAGGGGAACAGGGACTATTTCTGACAGGAACTCAATGGCAGGCTCTTTGACCTCCCCACCCACCAAGGGAGGAGCTAGGCCACAGAGGAGGGCTTTGCAGCCAGTCCTGAAGATACCTGATAAAACAGGGTTGGAAGAAAGGGGAGGAGGTCCTTCCCAATCAGTGGACTTGGAAAGGGGCAGGGAGGAGATGAGGGAGGGAGGGTGGAATTGGGAGAGAATGAGGGAACGGGATACAGCTGGGATACAGAGTTAACAAAATGTAACTAATAATAAAAAGAAGGAAAAAAAGATAAAAACTCAACTATTTGCAGAAGACAGGGTATGATATGGGAGAGCATTAATTAGCTTGGTTTTGGATGTCAGAAAAAAAAAAAAAAAAAGATGCTTAGTTTGCCGAAGGTGCTTCTAACATTTTTTTGGACCTAACATTTATTGGTAGATGATGAGGCTGGTTGCAGAATGCACTTTGGTAACAGGTGGTTTCTTCCACAGAGGGCTTTGCTGAGGCCATAATGGCCTTTCTGTAGCCATGAGAGAGGAGAACATCAATATCCAAATTCTCTGTAGCTTCTCTATGTTGTGTGCTGGTCTAGGAAGAGGAAGAAATCCTCTAAAGCTCTCACACCTTGTCGCTGAGATTCAGCAGCATGATCAGTGGATGCATAGCAGGTAACAGGACACATTTGAGCTTGGCAAGTGGTAAGAAAGGACCATAGTTCTACATCTAAGCCCCTAATTAGAGAAGATTGGCAAAGTGTCCAAATAGTTATGCTGGAAGTGAGCTCAGCCAAACGCTTAGAAAAAATAGGAGAAAAATTGGAAAATTCATGAATATTCAGAGAAATTGAAAGTGATAATCTGATACATACATAACTTGTACCAATAAATTTGTCAGTTGTGAGCCAAATTAGAAATGAAACCTATCAATACCGTATGTTAGTATTGGTCAGAATAACTGTGCAAATTTGAATTATAAGAAAATATGTGTATATGTATCACACAATTTTGTATAATTATGTCCAGTAAGACTAAGATCAGAAGGAAGGAGAGGAGGACCTCCCCTATCAGTGGACTTGGGGAGGGGCATGCGTGAAGAAGGGGGAGGGAAGGTGGGACCGGAGGGGAGGAGAGAGGGGCTTATGGGGGGATACAAAGTGAATAAAATGTAATTACTAAAAATAAATAAATAAATCTCTAAAAAAAAAGCAAACTCTAAAAACCCCTAATAGATCAGTATATACTTTTGAATCACATAGAAAAATGTCATTAAGGTAAAAATTATACCACAAAATATACTATCATTGTTTGTGTACATAAGGCTAGTAATCCTGTTTTCAAGAAAATTCTGTAATAGATACTGCTGTAAGCTTCTGATAAAATAATAATAATAGGGCAATAAAGTGACTAAATTGTGATAAATTAAAAAATTTTAAAAAACAAAAAATAATAACAATAATCCTTTGATTTTTTATAGTAGTCTCTTCTAGCAACACTTAATATCTGGATTATGATATTCTTAGATCTGTGATATGTGAATATTCTCAGTGTTTATTTTAATACATATTTATTTCAACAAATAACAAGTACAAACAAATATGAAAATGAGCCTCATATTTTCCCACATGAACATCTGTTATGACTTTTGTACTGAGGAAAGTTTCTACAGTGTGAAGAAAATCCATATTGGATCGTTGACTGTATTGAATGTTGACTGTAATAAAAAAGAAAAAAAATAAATTATGTAATTATATATTTAAAGTTGAAAATAAGCAAAACTCTACAAGAAAGTTAGGAATCTGAGTAAGGAAATGGCTGAAGCAAAAGTTTGCAAGCTGTAACAGCTGAGATAAAGGAATAAGAATGCTCTAGAGTGTTGGCAATATATTGACATGTGAGGATTACGTAGGTGCTTTTTTGTGATTGATGCCTTGCAGGTATGTGTTTTAGTTACATTTTCATGTACGTGGTTGTACTTCAATGGACAAATCTAAATCTGTGAAAACACCACACAAGTAAAACTTAACGTATACAATGACACATTTCCAACAGCATACCAAAGATTACATTCACATGTAAACTTTACATGGGAGAACCATACAGGTTTTGTGGTTGTGGTGGTGTTTCACACTTCAGTCTTATATGTCAACTGAATTATAATACAAAAAAAAAAGACACTTTCTAAACACATTTATGGTTAAAGAGTAATTTTTTATTTTTTTAATTGGAAAATACACATTATTTATGTTACAACAAATAGTAAGATTGAAAATATTACCATCCTGGCAGACAAACATACACACAAACAAAGTTGAAAGATAAGGAAAAATCTAAAATTTTCTAATTTTTGAAGTAGAAATCTGAGTAAGAGTAGCATTAGAACTCGTATCTGGACAATTTATCTCAATAATAATTTTAATTTAATTTTTATTTTATATTAATTACAGTTTATTCAATTTGTATTTCAGCTATAGCCTCGTCCCTCATTCCCTCCCAATTCCCCGTCCCTCCCTCATCTCCTCTCTAAGTGCACTGATAAGGGAGGTCCTCCTCCACTTCAATCTGACCCTAGTTTATCAGGTCCATCAGGAGTAGTGCAATATCCTCCTCTGTCTCCTGGCAAGACTGCATCTCCCTCGGGGGGCGGGGGGGCGGGGAGGTTAAAAAGCCAGCCACTGAGTTCATGTCAGAGACAGAACCTGTTCCCTTTACTAGGGTACCTTCTTGGATACTGAGCTACCATGGGCTACATCAGAGCAGGGGTTCTGGGTTATATCCATGCATGGTACTTGGTTGGAGAATCAGTCTCAGAAAAGACCCCTGTGCTCGATATATTTGGTCCTTGTGGAGCTCCTGTCATCTCCAGGTCATATTAACTCCCCCTTCTTTCATATGATTCCCTGCACTCTGCCCATGTTTGTTTATGAGTCTCAGCATCTGCTTTGATACACTACTAGGTAGAGTCTTTCAGAGGCCCTTTATAGTAGGCTCCTGTGCAGTGTCTTGTTTTCTCCTACTGTCCATCCCATTTGTCTTTCTAAGTGAGGACTGATCATCTTACCCTGGGTCCTACTTCTTGTTTAGCTTCATTAGGTGTACAGATTTTATTGTGTTTATCCTAGCTTATAGGTTTAGTACCCACTTATAAGTGAATACATACTATATGTGTCTTTCTGCTTCTGGGATACCTCACTCAGGATGATCTTTTCTAGATCCCACCATTTGCCTGCAAATTTCATTATTTCCTTTATTTTCAATTGCTGAGTAGTGTTCTGTTGCATAAAAGTACCACAATTTCTGTATCCATTCCTCTCCTTGAGGAACATCTGGATTGTTTCCAGATTCAGCAATCAATAAATGGGACCTTATGAAACTGAAAAGCTTCTTTATGCAAAAGAAACTATCGTCAGAATAAAATGACAGCCTACAGACTGGGAAAAGATCTTCACCAACCCTGAATCTGACAGAGGGCTGATATCCAGCATATATAAAGAATTAAAGAAGTTAAAAAGTAACAAATCAAGTAATCCAATTTAAAAAAAAATGGGGTATGGATCTAAACAGAGAATTCCCTGTAGAGGAGTATAGAATGGAAGAGAAACACTTAAAGAAATTCTCAATGCCCTTAGCCCCAGGGAGATGCAAATCAAAAAGACACTGAGATTTTACCTTACACCCAATCAAAATGGCCAAGATCAAAAACTCAAGTGACAACATATGCTGGGGAGGTTGTGAAGAAATCTATTGCTGGTGGGAATGTAAACTTGTACAAGCACTTTGGAAATCAATCTGGCACTTTCTCAGATCATTAGGAATAGAGCTTCCTCAAGATCCAGCTATCCCTCTCCTAGGCATATATCCAAATTATGCTCAGGTATACAACAAAGAAATTTGTTCAACCATGTTTGTAGCAGCTCTATTCATAATGATAATTTTTAATCACTATGTCTTTAGTTGATATATATCTGCTTATTGTTTTTGTATGCAGGAAACAGTAAATACAGTGAAAGACCTCACTGCTAATTTCTAGTGAAATTAGAAGCAGACTTGGTATAAAAATCAAAAACCATGAAAGAACTTTGCAACCATGGAAAATTTTGTTGGCAGGGATTCAGTATTTCCTTGTGATTGAGAAGTAAAAAACAAAAGGAAAAAGAAAAGGACTCCAGGATTGAGCAAATTGTCAATAGAATTCATAAGCCAAACCATACAAAACAGCATTGATAACAGAAGACCTAGCTAAAGCCCCTGTGATGAACTTGTCTAAGCGAAAAGAAAACCTGAGTTCCAGCCCAGCACACTTGTTTGCAGTGTTGCGGACATATTGTAAACACTGGATAAGTATATTTTTAATTTTTATTATTATCATTTATTATAACTTATTAAATTTGTATCCCAGCTATAGCTCCCTCCCTCATCTCCTCCCAATCTCTTCCTCCCTTCCCCTTCTCCCCCCTATGCCCCTTCACTAGTCCACATATTGGTAAGGTCTTCCTCCCTTTCTATTTGATCCTAGCTTATCGGGACTCATCAGGACTGGTTGCATTTTCTTCCTCTGTGGCATGGCAAATTGGCTCCCACCCCTCAGGAGGAGGTGATCAGAGAGCCTGTCACTGAGTTCATGTCAGAGACAGTCCTTGCTCCCCTTATTAGGGAACCCACTTGAAGACTGAGTATATGGGCTACATCTGAGCTCCAAGAGGAGACAATGCCAAAACCAACCAACCAAACAACAAAAAACCAAAAGTGAGCCCTGCAGGCCCTGCAGAGACTGACAACCTAACCAAAGACAATGCATGGAGGGTACTTTTATTTTTAAGGGTATCCTGTTACATAAAAATACTGAAAACCTTCCAAGCCCATGTTTTTGCTCTAAGCAGAACAAAATCTAAATAAAGTAAAAGATGAGGCTGACCATAATAAACACATATGAACAAAATAATTCATTAACAAAATGTACATAATCAAAATTTGTTCATTGTATGAAGCAGAATTAATATGCATTTGATGGGAAATTAAACTTCAAAGCAACAAAATCAAAGTTAAAGATGACTTAAACATCACTGAAGCATGAGCCTACAACTGTGACTTTACTAAAAGAGCATAGTACCCAACTACATTCTAAATATCTGTTCTTATACATGTAGAGAAGGGTAGTCCTTGCACACACATCCCTGTCAAGAAAACTACTCTTTGCAGCAGACAGGGACCATTATAGAAAAAGATAACCAATCCCATGTGTTACCCAGCCCCAACTGACACATCTGCAGCACAGCTATACACTGAGGCCTCAGGGGTTGTTCAGCAGAGCAGATAAAATGATTGCATTAGCCAGAAGAGGAGGTTTGCTGAAGGATTGCTTCCTAGCACTGTTACAGACTATACACATAAATTATCAAAAACATGACTGATTGAACCTGTTGTGAGCAAGGACAACAAAAATGGACATGTTAATATAGATGGAGATGGGGTCTCAGAAGGCTTGAAAACTACAGGAAGAACTAGAGGCAACTAAGAAATGCTAAAGACTAGGAGAAACAGTATTTCCTGGGAAAGAGCACATCGATTGACTATACAATGAGAAATGCTCAGCCCTGAAAACCTACATATCAGTAACAGATTCTATTTATGTACTTAGGATCACACACACACATTCGCCTATGTGTCTGATAATGTTAATGAGAGAGAGCTCATAAATTTGAAGAAGAGCAATGAGGAACACATGGGAAGGCTTATAGATTGGAGTATCAAGCAGGGTGAGGAATGATATAATTATCTTATAAACTTTCAAAACTAAAGAGAAAGAAGCTTAACCATTTAAAAATACAAATATGGAATACTACTCAGCAATCAAAAATGAGAAAATCATGAAATTTGCAAGCAAATGGTGGGATCTAGAAAATATCATTCTGAGTGAAGTATCCCAGAAGGAAAAGACATGGTATATATTTGCTTTTATAGACCTACAAGATATGATAAACATAATCAAATCTATACACCTAAAGAAGATAAACAAGAAAGTGGACACAGGGTAAGATGATCAATCCTCACTTAGAAAGACAAATGGGATGGGCATTGGACATATGACAAGAGTCTACCGCAGAAGGCATCTGAAAGACTCTACCTAGCAGCGTTTCAAAACAGATATTAAGATGCATAACCAAACCTTTCACAGAAGAGGAGTTAGTATGATGTGAAAGAATAGGAACTCCACAAGGACCAAATATATCTGGGCACAGGGGTTTTTTCTGAAACTGTTTCTCCAACCAAGGACCATGTATGGATATAACCTAGAATCTTTGCTCGGATGTAGCCCATGGTAGCTCAGTAACCAATTGGTTTCCCATAGTAAGGGGAACAGGGACTATTTCTGACAGGAACTCAATGGCAGGCTCTTTGATCTCCCCACCCCCCAAGGGAGGAGCAGTCCTGTTAGGCCACAGAGGAGGACTTTGCAGCCAGTCCTGAAGATACCTGATAAAACAGGGCCAGACAAAAGGGGAGGAGGTCCTTCCCCATCCCTGGACTTGGAAAGGGGCAGGGAGGAGATGAGGGAGGGAGGATGAGATTGGGAGGGAATAAGGGAGTGGGATACAGCTGAGACACAGGGTTAATAAAATGTAAATAATAATGATAATAATAATAAAGAAAAGAAAAGAAAAAGAAAAAATACAAATAAAACAAAAATATATTTTCAGTAGCAGTATTAAGCAGAGATAAAAACAAAAAAAGTTATTACTGTGGCAGAAAATATAAGTATTCATGACATCCTAATAATTAAAGTTGGAGGAACGTAAATGTTCTTATGATGATGGAAGAAATAGAAACCTTTCAGTTTCAATATGATAATTCAGGAGTGCTATGATAATGATGATAAAAGCAACATGAGACTTAAAAATATGCAGCCCCAAGTTATAATTATATATTAGGAATACATAAATACCATATATATCATATATATTATATATGTATTTATATATATGTATATATATGTATATGTGTATATATATATATACAAACAATTGAATTAATAGATGGCATAACTTAAAGAAAAATCAAGGCAGGGAACATGGTAAGAATTAAACAGAAGATAGGGAGGGGTAATACAATGTAATTATATTTTTATTTCAGAAAATACAAACCATTTTTAAAACCCACATTCTACAAACCCATTCCTTCACACAGTAAAAGACTCTGTATTTACTTGCAAATCCTGTTATGACAGATATTTTCTTCAGAGATGTGGTATTTTGTGTAGGACTTGGAGTTTCATAGTAGTCCACAAAGTGAATTTGGAACAATTGCTCCATTGTGCAGGAAATATCTCATGGTGTCTTCAACTTAAAGGTTCACATAACATCTCTTAGTACCTAGCTTTAAACAGGTAGTACATATATGCCACTGATCAGTGAGATTAATGAATTAATTTTTTTGAATTCCTGAAATATTAAAATACATTCGTGTTTAAATATTAAAGGGCAGCTCACCCTGCTAGAGATATGAACTTTACTTGATGGAGACCCAACGAGAGAATGCAATCAGTGCATAACCACAGCACAGTGGTCTAACCATGTGCTCATTACACGGTAGGCAACCTTCTTAGAGCATCTGCATATTACTTCACTGTTTAATAAGCTTTGAACTTGCACAACCTTTTTTATTCATCTATACAGAGAGAGAGAGAGAAAATATTTTTGTAAAAATTCTTATCAGTTTTCACCTCATTTATCTCCCCGATACTCCCCAGTTTTCATCCATCTAAATCCCTGTCTTTTTTCTTTCCCTTTAGGAAGCAAATAGTCATTTTTAAATTTTTATTAGTGTTTATTCAATTTTTTAATCCCAGCTATATCCCCCTCCCCCATCCTCTCCAAATACTAACCTCCTTCCCTCTTCTTCTCCTATGCCTCTCCACCAGTCCAATGACAGGGGAGGTTCTCCTCCCCTACCATCTGACCCTGATTAGGTTTCATCAGGTCTCATCAGGACTGGCTTCTTTTTCTTCCTCTGTGGGCTGAAAAGCCTGCTCCCCCTCAGGGGGAGATGATCAAAGAACCAGGCCATGAGTTCATGTCAGTACCGTGCCATATTTGTTTTTCCACTAGGCCTTTGATGCTATTAAAATAGCTACTAAGCTAGTGTAATGCAGTTAGGTCATCATTACAGATATCAGTATATAAAGTTGGGTTTTGATTACCCTTCTCCTCAAGGAGTGCACAGAAGAACTTCCTGCATTATGAACACTAGCCAGTAAGGGGCACATATTCTTTTTGTCATAAACTTCTAAAATTTAACCATAAAAATTATCTTTAAGTCTCAGCGTCTGCTTTGATAGTCTGCAGGGCAGAGGCTTTCAGAGACCCTCTGTGGCAGGTACCTAACTTGTTTCCTGTTTTCTCTTTCTTCTGATGTCCATCCTCTTTGCCTTTTGGGATGGGGATTGAGCATTTTAGGCAGAGTCCTCCCTCTTGATTAGTTTCTTTAGGTGTACAGATTTTAGTAGGTTTCTCCTATATTATATGTCTATATGAGTGAGTATATACCGTGTGTGTCTTTCTGCTTCTGGGAAAGCTCACTCAGGATGATCCTTTCCAGTTGGGCAGAGTGCATGAAATTTTTTTTTTTTTTTGAGGGTTTAATGGTTTTTTTTTTATTTTTTATTTTTTATTTTTCTTTTTAGTTACATTTTGTTAACTCTGTGTCCCAGCTGTATCCCGCTTCCTCTTTCCCTCCCCAACCCCACACTCCCTCCCTGGTCTCCTCCCTGCCCCTTTCCAAGTCCCCTGATAGGGGAGGACCTCCTCCCCTTTCATTTGACCCTGTTTTATCAGGTGTCTTCAGGGCTGGCTGCAAAGTCTTCCTCTGTGGCCTAACAGACTGCTCCTCCCCTAGGGGAGGGGGGGGTCAAAGAGCCTGCCCTTGAGATCCTGTTAGAAATAGTCCGTGTTCCCCTTACTTTGGAAAACTACTTGGTTACTGAGCTACCACGGGCCACATCCGAGCAGAAGTTCTAGGTTATATCCATAGATGGTCCTTGGTTGAGTGTCAGTCTCAGAAAAGACCCTGTGCCCAGATATGTTTGGTCCTTGTAGAGCTCCTATCTTTTCCATATCATACTAACTTCCCTTCTTTCATATGATTCCCTGCTCTCTGCCGAGGGTTTGGTTATGAGTTTTAGTGTCTGCTTTGAAACACTGCTAGGTAGAGTCTTTCAGATGCCTTTTGTGGTAGACTCCTGTCATACATTCAATGCACATTCCATTTGTCTTTCTAAATGAGGATTAATCACCTTCGCCTGTGTCCACTTTCTTGATTATCTTCTTTAGGTGTGTAGATTTCATTATGTTTATCATGTCTTGTAGGTCTATATAAGTGAGTATATACCATGTTTGTCTTTCTCCTTCTGGGATACTTCACTCAGAATGATCTTTTCTAGATCCCACCACTTGCCTGCAAATTTCATGATTTCCTCCTTTTTGATTGCTGAGTAGTATTCCATTGTGTAAAAATACCACAATTTCTATATCCATTCCTCCGTTGATGGACATCTGGGTTGTTTCCAAGTTCTGGCTATTACAAATAAAGCTGCTACGAACATGGTTGAACAAATGTCCTTGTTGTGTACTTGAGCAAATTTTGGGTATATACCTAGGAGTGGTATAGCTGGGTCTTGAGGTAGCACTACTCCTAGTTGTCTGAGAAAGCGCCAGATTGACTTCCAAAGTGGTTGAACCAGTTTACATTCCCACCAGCAATGGAGGAGGGTTCCCTTTTCTCCACAACCTCTCCAGCATGTGCTATCACTTGAGTTTTTCATCTTGGCATGAAATCTTATGAAAGAAGTGAGAAATAGTAAGATCTGGAGAGCACAGGAACTCCACAAGGAGAGCAAAAGAACCAGAAATTTGAATACAGGGGTCTTCCCAGAGTCTCATACTCCAACCAAGTACCATGCATGGAGATAACCTAGAACCCCTGCACAGATGTAATCCATGGTAGTTCAGTCTCCAAGTGGGTTACATAGTAATGGGAACAGGGACTGCCTCTGACATGAAATGATTGGCCTGCTCTTTGATCACCTCCTCCTGAGTGGGGAGCAGCCTTACCAGGCCACAGAAGATGACAATGCAGCCACTCCTGATGAGATCTGATAGATTAAGATCAGAAGGAAGGAGAGGAGGACCTCCCTTATCAGTGGGCTTGGGGAAGGGCAGGCGTGAAGAAGGGGGAGGAAAGGTGAGATTGGGAGGGGAGGAGGAAGGGGTTTATGGGGGGATACAAAGTGAATAAAGTGTAATTAATAAAAGTTAAAAAAAGAAAAAATTATCTTTAGAAACAGGCTATTAGATAAAGTGGAATTCACTATTAGGGAGTTATAATCCTGCAGAATTCTAGGCTCTGGTATAGTGTTGTCATCACCTCACTTAGGAACTGAGAGAAATTTCAGTCAAAACTCATCAGTATAACACAAATGTTTATTATAATGCTTAAAATGTGAGAGTGCTTACTATGTACGTATGATGGTATAAATTCAGATTTCTGGTACCCACTTAAATATTTGGACATTCCCGACTCTTCTGATAACTTTACCACTATAAGGAATGTAGACAGTAAGACTGCGAGAGTCTTATGGCTGCCCCTTTCACTAAGGAATAATGTATACACTGATAGAACAGGGTAACAGATGTCCTTGTGTGACCTCCACGGCCATGAATTTGTGCTCACATCTGCAAATACATTACATATATAGTAAGGTAAGTGAATAAACAAATTGATTTTTTAAATTATACTATCTTCAAAATGATCTGGGCTGGTTAGCTCTTCGATGTGCGTTGAGTCATGGCTACGTTTCCATGTTTCCCGTTACCACTCTGGAACATCCCTTCTTCCTTAGGAACCTCATGTCATGACACTGTTTTAAAAAGCAAGTGTTGCGGTTTCTCAGCTTATATCTAATACAGTACTATGGCCTTGCCTAGTCTGTATGCAACACTGTAGACTAAAGTGACTCAGTGAGACCCTCTACTTAAATGAACAGTGAGGCATTCAGGTGTTATGAGTCAAAGCCTGTTCCCTTGCAAACATCCCTCAGTAGTCCTCACCGAGCTAATGCGCAACAACACTTAAAAGAGAAAAGTAGGCAAAACCACCTTGGCTTTTCTCATTCGTATTCTGTATTTACTCTCCAGAATGTCTATCAGCATCTTTTTCTTTTTCCTGCTCTGTGCTTTTCTATTAGTATAACTGTAAGAGAAATGGAATTTCTTTGATCTTCTTGACTCTGCAATTGAAATCTTGTTTTTTATACTTGTTTCTATCAGTGCATAAAAATTGCTTATCTTTTTATATTGAGGGCACTTTCCTAATTATCTTTTCTGATAGTAACGTCAACTTATACACAAAAACTGATTTAGCTTTCTAGTCCCTGAACAATCTCTGCTTCACATAAAGGAAGAGTAGCTTCTCATTAAGTTTTTATTTATTATTAGCATTTTTGTTTCTAATATGTGATAAATATGATTAATATTGTGCCAAGTGTTAGGATAATTATTTACAGTGTTTATGACCTGATACCAAAAAATTACCTTCAGAATTGTTGGCTAATTCCATTGTCATATCACATAGAATGTGAAGAAAATAAATTAATAAATAAATAAGCAAGCAAACAAATGAATGAATGAATGAATGAATGAATGAATGAATGAATGAATAGATCCAGGTATTCAAATGAGTTCTTCAGAAAAAAAAGACAGTATTCCTGATGCATTTGTTATTCTTTAGACATTGAAAATAAATAGGAAAAAGATCACTTCTTTTACAAATACAACCCACTGTATTTTTCAGCTTCTTTTGTTACAGACTGTGGTCCTTGATTTTACTAATACATTAGTGATACCTGAAGCTGAAAATGCAGAAAGAAGTAGAGATTGTGTGTTAGAAGCAAACCAGAGAAAACACCATTAACTCATTTCTGCTCACACCAAACAATTTCACAATGCAATATCTTCTGAACCAATGTCTTTGAAAAATGAGGCAGAGTTTTTACAGTTTAGAGAAAATGCTTGGAAAACGCATATTGTCTTTATAGATGTAAATATCCTGATGCACTCATTAGCTAACTTCTTTTCTATCATTGCCTTGATGGTCTGTTACTGTCACACAGTGCACAGGTTTGGGATTTTTCTTTTTCTTATATCTACTAACTGTATTTGAAACATTTTTTTTTTCTTTCTGCCACTCAAAAATTTTAAATCCATTTTTCCCAATAAATATTCACCTTTTAACATGACTATTATGGATGGCTCTGGTCCTCAAGTTCTCTACCCAATGACTAATTCAACCTTGAATCTATTTTGTTTACCAAGATATTGGGGAACATAATTGATTATCTTGCTCTTCTCGACTAAAAATATTTGTAGTATCTTGATTACTCTCAGCCTCCTAAACTTTTCCATGTAGGGAAACAAGCATGCTTACATATTTCCATTGTCATGTATAATCTGAAATGCTTAGTATGCAATAGCCGATACTGCCAATAAAAATATTTGCGAACTACACAAGGTAATGGTAATAATTACCATATGCCTCATAGTTTCTGTACCTCTGTCTGCATAATTTACACTTTCATATAATTGAACTTTTAATAATGAATGGAACCAATATCCAAGTCGTAATCCATATTTTATATTAAGAATTTGGTCATCTTAAAGAATTGGATATTTATTTAATTATTTGTTGGGAACAGTTTAAAATATATTTATTATGCTGAATTCTTCTTATTACATTTGTTGAACAAAATATGTTATCAGACTATATTATAAGAAGGTGCACCTATGAAATCTTACATAAAATTTTGGTAACAATTCTTGTTAGGATCATTTATTTTAGGGCATCCCTTTAAGTTTCTTTTAGATGTTGTGGAACTGCAGAACACAGGACTGAAGGGAACACAAATGAGATATGCATATTGACATGGAGCACACTGCATCTTCTTGTGCTTCTATATAACTTCCTTTCTATTAAAACATGCTGAGAAGCTACTAGGAGGTTATTTAAGAGTTATATACTTGTGTACCTATAATATATAAAATTTGAAATTTATAGTATTTTAAAATTTAAATAGATTACACTTTTAATACAACAAATAATGCCATTTTATGCATAAATACTATGTTTAAGTATTGGCTCATTTCTTTCATTCTGATTTTGAGAGGAAGGAAGCTACGTAAGACTTACTGCCAGATTCATGACATTTATTATTTTTTTATCCAAAGTCCTAGAAACCTCAAGAAAACATACATTAAAGCATTTAAACAAAAATGATATTATGACATACATTTAATAAATAATTGGAGGTTTGTAAAATTTATATAACATCTCCTGGTTTCACAGTGTGAGGTGCTAAATACACAAATATTTTCCAGGTATTTTTTTTTTATTCAGTATATGAAGCTATACAGTTAACTTTACATTCTATGTGAAACACCACTAATTCTCCCAACCCAAATATACCGCTAACTTACCTCAAGAGAATTGTATAAAGTCTAGATGATGCATTTCTATAGTAAAAGGTACTTTGTTCTAAGTAATTTGAAAGGCAGACATTGAATTGGCAAGTAAGCTGGATGCAAGACTCAGCTGCAAAGATAAGTATGTATACAGTTTCTGAAACTCATCCGGAAAATAACTTTCATGGTCTTCAAAGTTGTCATTAGTCAATCATGTAGAGAAAGGATATGTGAGCATTTACATGCAAAACAATATAAGGATTTAAGGGAAGACTGAGTTATACACCTTCAAATCAGAAGGCAGCTGAAATATCATAACAATGGGGAGAAACTCTTGCATAAATACAACACGTTAGCATTTTCAAGAAAGATTGACCCTTAGCCATGTTTCAGTATAATACTACAAAGCGGCAGGATGGGAAACAGTGCTGTGGAGACTTACCTTCTGAGGAAGACATGCTTCTTAGACCCAAGAACAGCAGCCTACCTGCACAAAGTCCTGTACAAGACTGCGCCCAGAATGATATTCTATCCTGGCTATACGGGGGCTTGTATGGATTCACCATAGTTGAAGAGCTATGGACAGTGAATGCTTGCTAGAGTAGGATAATTAATCTTCCTCAGTGGGAACATCAGTAGTTGTCCTGTTCAAATAAATAATCTCCTATGAATGCTACACAACCAAAAGAAAGTAAATGCACTATGCCACAAACAAACAAAGCAATACTGAAAACTAAGAAAATTTGGTATTTGGTGGATGAGGAAAAGTGGATAAATGGAAACAGTGGCAATAAAATTGAAGTGTGTGATACATTTATATTAATATACATATTGTATGTGCTTTTGAGTTATGAATGAAAGTATGAACAAAAAAGAAATGAAAATTGAAAAAATAATATTAGAAATAGTTCTAATTTCTACTAGAATTTTACCTTTGTAAAAATATATTAAAAATAGCTAGAGTCAGATGGAAGGGGAGGAGGACCTCCCCTATCAGTGGACTGGGGGAAGGGCATCGGAGGAGAAGAGAGAGGGAGGTTTGGATGGGGAGGATATGGAAGGAAGCTACAGCTGGGATAGAAGTGAATACATTATAATAAATAAAAATTAATTAATTTTTAAAACACAAAAATAATTCATCACTGTCAGTCAATTATCATCGAATCAGTAATTCTCAATCCATAGCATTGCATATTCTGAGAAATAAAATAAACAATATTTTCACACTTCAAGAAGTTTGTATCTAAAGGAGTAGTCCTGCTAGGCCACAGAGGAGGACTTTGCAGCCAGTCCTGAAAATACCTGATAAAGCAGAGTCATATGAAATGGGAGGAGGTCCTCCCCAATCAGTGGACTTGGAAAGGGGCAGGGAGATGAGGGAGGGCGGGGCATACAGAGCTGGGATACAAAGTTTAAAAAATGTAACTAATAATTAAAAAAAATAATTTCATTTAAATAAATAAATAAATAAATAAATAAGAAGTTTGGATCAAATAGCAATATGAAAAATATAAAAATAATTATAAATTTTAGAATACAGGTGGTTATAGTCATACTGCTAGGCCCAAGGGGACCCTAATTTCCGGGGGGGAAGGAGATGAAGAGAACTAAAGAGGCCGGATATATGCAATTTGCAAGAGGTTTATTCAAGTCATCCTGCCATGTGGCTGCCCTCCCCCTTCCCCCCCAACCGGAGAGGAACAGCCAGGAGGGACAAAAGGCTGAGGCTTTTAAAAGAAGGAGCACTGGGAATCGCAGAGATTGCAAGCTTGGCAAACTGGATTGGGCAGAGTAGTTGACTTTCAAAATGATTGGTTCGTTTTAGGCGCCAAGTCCATCCGGTCCCTCGCCAATGTGGGTGGGGGAGCTCTGACATCTGGACCAGTCACCAGGCAACTTAATCTTCTACTGCAGATCTGGGCACTCCTCCACAGCAAAGTTGGGGGAGACCTTTTGCATTCCTTTGCAGCTGGGTGGGGTCTTGTTTCAATTCACCTGTTCCTCCTCCTGCTTTCTGGAAAAGTGCTGGGAGAATTTAATTTAATTTAAAATTAATTTAATTTAATTTAACATGGGGTATGGAATATATAAAGAAACCTGCAAAGCTAGCCTGATCCTTTCAATACCATGGGTGTGATTCCAGTGACAACTGATGAATACAGAAGAGGGAAAGCTGGTTTTCTTCAGAAATTCAAGATGTGAGATGCTATCTCCACTGCTTTATATTGAGATAATTTCCAAAGAATTTTAGGTAGGTCAGGAGAACAGACAATTTTTCAACCCTGGTTTGCACCTCTGCCAACTACTAAATCTTTTGATCTTGATGATTTTAAGTAGCTTTTAATTGTGATTGTCTTACATGATGAATTTTCATGGAGCTTTTTTTAAATTTTTTATTAATTACACCTTATTCATTTTGTATCCCCCTTAAGCCCCTCCCTTCTCCCCTCCCGATCCCACCCTCCCTCCCTTTTCTGCATGCATGCCACTCCCCAAGTCCACTGAGGGGAGGTTCTCCTCTCCTTTCTGATCTTAGTCTATCAGTTCTCATCAAAATTGGCTGCATTGTCCTCTACTGTGGCCTGGTAAGGCTGCTCCCCCCTCAGGGGGAGGTGATCAAAACCAGGCCAATCAGATTATGTCAGAGGCAGTCCCTCTTCCCATTACTATGTAACCCACTTGGACACTGAACTGCCATGGGCTACATCTGTGCAGGAGTTCTAGGTTATCTCCACGAATAGTCCTTGGTTGGAGTATGAGTCTCTGGGAAGTTCCCTGTGTTCAAATTATCTTGTTCTGTTGCTCTGCTTGTGGAGTTCCCGTCCCCTCCAGCTCTTAACTATTTCCCACTTCTTATATAAAATTCCATTATACCACTTGACAGAGAAGGAAATGAAAATACTGCCGACTTATGCTTTATTGCTCACCAAGAAATAGCTATCTAAATAAATACAGGATAATATTAACCATGCCAGGACACGGAAGTTTAGATGCTTGTCTGAGGTTTCAAAACAGTTAAGGTGTTTTTCTTTCACATGGAAACTTAGCTGTCAGAGCCCACTGCAGTGCAGTGTAATACAAGGAAAAGCCTCACAGGTCCAAAACTGTTTTACAATTAGTCAGGTCTGAATGATATTCCAAGACTTAAATTACAGGGGCTGTCTCTCACATGAACTCAGTGGCAGGCTCTCTGATCACCTCCACCTGGGGGGTGTAGCCTTCCAGGCCACAGAGGAAGACTACATAGCCAATCCTGATGAGACCTGATCAGATAGGCTAGGATCAGATAGAAGGGCAGGAGGAACACAGGAGGATTTTGGAGCAGTGTTAATTGGCAACTTACATGTAAAATTATGGGAATGAATGAGTAGAAATGAATACCTTTTCTCTTTTTTTTTTAAAGTTTTTGTAGCTGTTCTTGTTTTTAAGTTTTTTTTTTTTTTTTTTTAGAGTTCATGTATAATCCCAAATCACTTATATTATAAGCAATGTTTTAGTAGAGTATCAGAGAAATACTTTGGGTTAATTGCTTTTGTAAGGGTAGTAGGGACAGTTGTGGGAAAAAAAAATGATGGGTTTCAACAAATGGGAAATGTAGAGTTATGAGAGAGGAATAGAGAGTGAAAATGTGAAAATGCATGAAACTGTAAACTTATAAGATAAGAAAGAACTAAAATAAGGAAAGAAAGCACATTTGTTTTGTTGTCTAGGAACCAAAAATAATTCAGAAGACTAAATTGATTTACTTTTGATTACATCCTATTGACACAAAATTTTCAGCTAAATGTAATTTATCATTAATAAAAAAGTACTTAAGGTGCTATCATGTTTTGTATTAACTATTTATTTCTTCCTCTGCGCATATAAGTTTTATGTATACTTTCATTTCTGTGTTGTTTTATTTTGCTTTGATTTTTCTCAGCAAGTTCTAATGAATTTCTTAACTGTAAAGTGTTAAAGCACTAATATGTAATAAGAATGATCCCCAAGATGACATCAGTTAACAAGAACCTTCAATCACATACTGGAACAACATTTTCTAAGTTAGAGAATTTTCTCTCTTCCTTTATCTTCTAAATAGAATAAGAAAAATTATATATAAAGCAGGGAACACTTTCTTTAGCTTGAAGTTTGAGGGAAAACCTTTACAATTTTACGTTTAAAATTTTCTACCTGATTCCAGTATCAATTTAAATGTTCTCACTATATTACCTAGACACTTAAAATAAAAAATGCTGCCTAAACATTATATTTTTGATTTATTACTAAATCCAAACAGAATTTAAAAAGAAATTATTGCAAATTATTACTCATAAAATTAAAAAAAAAATCACCCAAGAATTTCAAGTAATTATGTTGGTCTGAACCACAGTTTCAACTTTGTACACATTCCTAGCAACAGAAACTTCTATGGTACAGAGCAAAAGTAATCAGCCCTTAGACACATACTTAATAACTCAGTTTCTTCCTTATTTCAGTTTAAAACACTAACCATGACTGAAGTGACGGCTAGGTGCTTAAGAGTGATTATTGGAGTACAGGGGCTATCTCTGACATGAACTCTTTGATCACCTTCCTCTAGGTGTGTGTGTGGGGGCAGCCTTGCCATTCCACAGTAGAAAAGATGCACCCAGTCCTAATGAGATCTGATAGGCTAGGGTCAGATGGAAGAGGAGAAGGTCCTCCCTTATCAGTGGACTAGGGAAGGGGCATAGGAGTAGAAGAGTGAGGGAGGTTGGGACTGGGAGGAGACAAGGGAGGGGGCTGCAGCAGGGATACAAAGTGAATAAATTGTAATAGATAAAATAAAATATAAAAAATAAGTGATTACTATTCTTTTTCATTGAAAACAGAATTTTTCTTTGCATATAATATATGCTGATTACAGTCTCCCCTCCACACTTAACCTCCCGTCTGGATCTAGCCCTTTCTGTTTTTCTTAGAAAACAAACAAACTCTTAAGGGATGATTACATTAAAACAAAATAAAATAGAACAAAATAAGCAGACAGTAGGGAAAGAGCCCCCCCAAATGAAACAAGAATTAGAAACCCATTTGTTCAAATATTCAGGAGTCCCATAAAAACACGAAACTGGCAGCCCTAATATATACTCAAAGAACCTGTTAGGTAAAAGGGGGATAATGAAGAAAACATAAATAAAATAAAATTGCAGTAATAATAACGATGAAGGTGGCACTGATGATGATGTAGTTCCGCTCTCCACTTCTTCCCTCAAGGTGTCTAGGCTGGGAAGGGTAAAGCAGAACCAGAACAGTGAGGTCACCAGATCTAGGTGCTGAGGGGAGTGCCAGGCTTAGAAAACTTCTCTGAGGTTTTTACACCTCGTTTGGGCACCAGCAGCCTGGTTCTCTTCTTCTCTTCAGAGAGTTGTGGCACCAGAATGTGCAGGTACCTGAGGAAGGAATGGAGCTCATCCAAGTGTGTGTTCCTAGGGTCCTAGGTGGTGAATGCCCCAAGACAGAAAGCCTTCTCCAAAAAAAGTTTTCCCTTTTAGTTTTATTTTAACTGTACATGTTTTTTTTGTTTTGTTTTGTTTTGTTTTGTTTTGTTTGCCTCTGTTCATGTCTGTGCTCCATGTTCATACAGTCCCCTCAGCAGTCAGAAATAATTATCAGATTCTGTAGAGCAAGAGCAGAAGTTATAAATGGTCATAAGCTGCTTTGTGGGTACTAAGATTAAAAGCCAGGTCCTCTAAAGAGGAAAAAAAAATGTTCTTTTTTAAATTTTTTTTTTTTATTAATTACAGTTAATTCACTTTGTATCCAAACTGAAGCCCCTTTCTTCTTCCCCTCCCAACCTCACTCTCCCTCCCCCATCTCCTCCCATGCCCCTCCCCCAGTCCACTGATAGGGAAGGTCCTCCTCCTCTTCTATGTGATCCTAGTCTATCAGGTCTCATCAGGACTGGCTGCATTGCCTTCCTCTGTGGCCTGGTAAGGCTGAAAAATGTTCTTAACTACTAAGCCTCCTTCCTTTCCTCCCGCGCAGTCTCTCCACTCTTAATCCCCCACGTTTTAATAAAAGTTGGAGAATATAGGAAGGTACATCAGCAAAACCATCATTTTATTTTCTGCCACAAAATAAATTATACAAATATTTTCATAGTAATTTTTCTTAGGATTTTAATGAATCAAAGACCCAAGGTTATTATGTGATTTGCTTTTTAAAATCATTGCTATAGCACATGTATAGAAGTCGTAGGACAAGTCACAGGATTTGGTTCCCTATTTCTGCCATGTAGGTGCAAATTCAACTCATCAAGTGCTGCTATTACCCACTGTAATACTTAATGGGCCCATAATACATGTCAGTGTAGCACCATCCCCCACTTTCCTTCTCTGGTGGTTTGAATAGTTAGACCTCCAAAAACTCCCGTGTTTGAATACGTGGCCCATAGGGAGCACCTATGGTTTTATAGCCTTGGAGGCAGTGTGTCAGTGTGTCAGATGTCCTCTGCTCATGCTATGCGCAGTGCGCGTCAAGATGTAGATCTCTCAGCCCCTGCAGCACCATGTCTGTCATCCCACTGCCATGCTTTCTGACATAAGAATAATGGACTAAACCTCTGCAATTGTAAACCAGCCCCAACTGAATTTTGTCCTTGGTAAGAGTTGCCTTGGTCATGGTTTCTTTTCACAGCAATAAAACGGTAAACTAAGACACTGTCTTAGCCGTATTGTATCTTCCGATCATTATTTGTTTTGAAAGAACTGGTATTTTTAATTTATTTTTATTTTATTTTCTTATTTACTTTACATCCCAATGGTGCCTCCTCCCTCCTTTCCTCCCAGTCCCCTCTTCTCTCCTTCTGCCTTGCCCTCTTTTTTTTTCCCTTTCCCACTCTTTGTATCAACCTTCCCTAACACAGCAAGTCATATCAGAACTGAGCATATCTTCATTTCTTGAGGCCAGATAAGGCAGCCCTGCCAGAGGGAAGTGATCCAAAAGCAGTCAATAGAGTCCATCTTAGAAACAATGTACCACCACCACCCTCAACTCTACAGGAGCCCCACATGAAGACTAAGCTGCCCATTGGTTACTTGTGTGCAAGATACCTAAGTCCAGATCTTGCATGTTCATTAGTTGTTACCGCAGTCTCTGAAAGCCCCATGGGACCGGGTTAAGAACACGTTAAGAATTTCTCTCAGATCTTATGACTTAGAAAGCACCACTTTTCTTCTTATACCTTAGGCATGAGTGGCAGATACCTTGTTTCTTTACTGATGACAAAGTGGAGACGTAATCTCTCAAAATTCATATTCAATATACCATATATAATCAACTAAGACACAGTGACTGCATTTTGGATTTGAAATGCTGTTTGCTTTCCAATTTCAAATTATCACTTAGACAAATATAAGAATGAATTTATAAATGAATATGTATTTTAGAATGTTTATTCAGGATTTATTGGTGAAATACTCTTAATATAAGAAAAACCCTCAAGTATAATTTATGAAATGATTGTTCTTGAATGTTCTGTATCAAAACATTATTTAACCTGGGCAGCGCAGAATGTAGGAGCTGAGGCTAAGGCTCCTGGGCTTCTGAGGAGAGGGGACTCCCAGGAAACAGATGGAACAGAAGAGAGGAGGAAGGAGGATGCCATGATGGGATAGTATGGAGAAGAAACCATGTGGGCCTGGAGGAAGGACCCCAATAGTGTCATGGAAAGGCAGATGAAGAATACAAGCAGCTATTTATAAGATTATGGATACAAGATAGCCCAGATGAGGATGGTTAAGGAGGATGGCATTGGATGGGGGCTGGAAGGTGGATGGTGAAATTATTGAGATAGCGTAGCATAGATGGAATTATCTGCCCAGTCCAAGATGTTTTAAGGCAATTATAAAATACAACAGGTGTCTTTGTCATAATTGATTATGGTAATGGGTTAAATAATACCACCTCAGTAATCATAGAACAAAGAAAAATAAATAACATTATTTAGCCCAACACCCATTTTTAATGCCAACAGCAGAATACTTGCTAGTTCCAAGAGTATATATGTCGCTTTATTAGATTTTAACATGCACGTTTATGAGTTAATTTTATTTCAGATAATATACTTATTATTTATTACAATAAATGAATATGAAAGCAATTAAATAATAACAAGACTTTTGTGACATGTTTGAATTGCATTAAACTGAATACAAATAAAACATAAAAAACATTATTTAATATTATTTTCATTATTTTTTTGAATTCCATTGAGTATGTTTTATAATATTCAGCACACAAAGTTCTCCCATAAACACTCTCACCTCTTGTCCCATCTAAATGCTTGTTCTCCCTCCCTCCTCTCTCTTGTCTCTCTCTCTCTTCCTCCTTCTGTATGTGTGTGTGTGTGTGTGTCTGTGTGTGTGCGTGTGTATTTGTGTGGAGGGGAATGTCTTTTATATTTCATTGTGTCAATTTGTGTTGCCCAAATAATCTTGGGTTTTGGTGCTTGCACTGGATTTTGGTCAATGTACCAGGAGTCATAGCCTTTAAAAAAAAACAAAAACAAAAACAAAAAAACTCTTTCTCAGCTAGGTGTGTTATGTCACCTCCCTTTTCCATATTCGTTTTGTTTATTTGGTTTTGTTTTGTTTTGTTGTTGTTGTTTTTGCTTCCACATGTCTTCTAATGACTTATTATCATACTCTTTAACTAGCACATCTCCCAACCCTCACCAGAAATATGTTTTCTTGCAATTAATGCTGATTAGCACAAATATTTGTAACTGGTCAATTTGAGGAGAATAAGAGACTTGGGGTGCCCAGCCATCTGTTGAATATCTGTATCATACCCTTTCCCACGTGACTCAGGAATCATCACTGAATAGGAATGGAAAGAGTGTAAAATCCAGAAGTAGTGGATGATTGCAAAGAAACATGTTTTCCAAAAACTTCAAGGAAGTTGATCATATGAACTCACAATGATTATGACAGCATAATTGAGTCCTGCCCTTCCTCCCTCTTCCCCTATTTCTTTTCTCTAGTCCTCATAAATGAGAAGCCCTGTTCCCCTACTAACTGACCCCAGCCTATAAATTAACTATATTTTTGCAGCATATATTGATGTCATAGAAATACAGTTTTCTTTTTCTAGAATAAAAATCCTATCAGAATGAGTGGAATGAGTGCTTAACTATAATATTAAGCAAAGTTAGCTACACTCAGAAAGACATAGTACATTTCTTAAATGTGGAACCTGGAGAAACTAATCTTGATACAAAAGGGTGATGACTAAGTGAAAAGAAAGGAATCAAGGGAAGAGGAATAGAAAGTTCCCAGGAAGGATGAATATGATTGACATGTTATATGCATTAAGGAAATTTTTAAAATAAAACCCAGTATTATGTACAAGATATATATGCTAATAATTATAAACTTTAAATTTGATTTGTACTTAAAAAATGAATTTGCACTAAAAGCAATAATGTACAAATAATGAATAATTTAAAAATCAATAACTGAGGTTACCAAAGTTCTTTCTAGAAAACCAGACACAATTATAAGCATCATAAACTACTATAAGATAATGGCTACCTTTTATGTAACTAGCAATATGTGGACATCAAACAATATTACATGTCTGACTTTCTCGCCCCATACAATAAGCTCATTAAATAGTTATTATGCTAATTTATTTATGAAAATGAGGCTTAAATGCTTTTAGTATCCTGTCTCATTATATACTAAAGAATATTACAAATTCATTGGCTCATTCTTTTTATGAAAGTAAGTGTAATTTCTTACAAGAATTCACATTTCTAACAATAATTCTTGAAAGGTTAATATAATGAGTGTAATGTGTTACTTCATTGTTGTAAAAGCAAGTAATTTTATTGGCTACTTAACATTTCTTCTTTCATATTTTGTGTCTTAAATATTTCCCTATTTGGACATCTGTTTGGTTGTTATGAACTCATGGTAAATCACCTGTTTGACTACTGGGTTAAAATGGCTCTCTGTATTGTAGATTGAAAATTAACTAAACAATTTCTTTTTCATTAAAACAACATAATTTTTAATGTGCCTCTACCCTTAAAAATAATAAGGTTGCTTTGATAATGTCTGTACTGTATTTCTAAGTGAGAGAAAAGAGGTTATAAAATCAAGGGCCCAGCATAACACCATTTTGGTACTAACTGTAAATTCAAATAGAAATAATAAGGAAATTAAGTCTATATGCTTCGTGTAGAAATGAAATGTGAAAAAAAAGATCATTTAGCAATTAGAAATTCAACTCAGACTAAACTTGTTTATCTTTTAGTTATAAAATATTTTATAAGTGATTGATGTATCTGTTTGTGTATAATTATAACATTTATTTCAAATCACTCTCAGAAATACATTTAAATTGTCATATCTCACTTTTCTTCGGGTTTCATTTCTGTAACACAAATGGATAACTCCTAATATATAGCACTGAACTCTTTTTTCAGAAAATTTGGCTTAAAGCAGGCTAAGAAAAAAATCTCATTCTCATTTTAACGTTACTGATGGTGGAAATATATATTTAGCTAACCTATACTCATATATTCTCAGGTGACATGAAATATGTAAGACAAAATTATCATAATTCTAATAGATTAATTTTATTTCCATACATTTATTTTGCAACATGATGTCTCTGATTTGCAGCCCCATAATTTGAAAATATTAGAGGTTCAGTCAAGCATTTACAAACGTACTTTAGGATATTTTACACCTTAGCCTAGAATGCTGCATCCAACTAGACTAGCTATTCACTGGAACCATAAATTCTTAAGGGGCATTTACAGGAAGGAGAGGTAAGATGGATGTTATTCTCTTCTGTAACATTATTCACATTTTGCAAAAGTGAACTTCTGGTTTTCTTCTGGTTGGTTTTATTGCCCTTTAGGTAAGTTTCAGTGAGTTCTGTTCTTCATACACTTGATTTGTGAAGAGAGGTACAGAGTTCACTTAAGGAGAAAAAAATCCTAAATCCTGAGGATTTCAGGGAAAAAATTCAAATGGCAAAAAAAAAGGGTGCCTAACAGACGTGATCACTTTATTTTCATAATAATCTATGTGTGTTTCCTTTTATTCATAAGACAGATATTTAGAAATTTTGGCAAATAAAGCTTTAACAAAACATTGATTGGAAGCATTGATTACTTCCAACTCAGAAAATAAGTTTTAACTAACAAGTCAGTGAAAGTACTTTATTTCATCTCATTTAGTAGATTACAAGGCAAAGGTTTGAAACAGTATAAATCAATACAGGAAAGCATGAAGGACAGAGAATGACGGAAAAATTCAAGGTATTGTTTGCTCTATTTGCTATGGTGGGACAGGGTTTCAAATTGTAACTCACTTGATGCTGTAAGCATGAACTTGCCCTCTGAGACCTCCAGCACTTTGATCCATCGTTCTCTTCTCCTTATTCTAAATTCTATCCATTACAATTGTGTTTCCCCTAGTTCTAATTTACCAGAGAATTCTATTTTTTCCAACTCAGTATAACTGAAAACTTTCAATGAAAGAAAGTAAGACACTCTTTTGTAAATGATATAATTTGTCACAAAACAAAATTAATGACCAACATATCTGGAGTCCAGATTCCCACTCTTGTACTTAATTATAATTCCCACTTAGGTTGTTTCATATATCATTTGATAAATGTTAAAATCTGTAAATGAATTTAGAAGTTGAATATGGGAATGCTTGATTTCATGTTTGCTACAGCCTTAAAGTATTATCTCCAGCAGTTGATCTGCATTTTGTTTCTACATAAAATATCAGAATCATCAATCCTGCATTTTCAAGAGCCAAGCAATAAAAGCTGAGATAGTCAGAGGATACTAACAAGTAATGCATGAATTTTATAAATATCTGGTCCAATTTGCAATGTGAGTGTGGTTAGTCTATATAAAGCTTTAAGAACAGTCTCTGCCTAAAACATTGGCAAGCTTAAAATCTCTAAGAGCTGCCCTAATTGGACTCTTGGAATCCTTCCCACTGTCCTTTGCAGTATCCACCATTCTTCCAATACTAGAACTCTAATGTTGAAGGCATAACAAAGATAGCTGGCTCTACAGAAAAACTCAAAATGACTACAGGGAAAAAAAATCGATATTTAAATAGCACATAAGAGTCTCAGACTGACTCATATGCCTGAAACTTCCTGTGCCAGGGTGCTGTTCTTCTTTTCCATATACAGACTATGATGTGCCCACAGAGAGAAGTGCAAAAGAGAAAACTCTAAAATATATACCCGATGACAACTAATCAAAATTTCAGTCCACTCTAACTTTATACTAATTGTGAATGTTTTTATGCTGTGATTGTACATTGTAGATACATGGAATTTTAACATCAAATATTAAAATTACAAAACATATAGTAATATCATAAAATAAATAGATTTTGTAGGATAAGGACATTTTTTCTCTGAGAAGAATGAGAGATTTAATATTCCCTGAGAAACACATTTAAGCAGAACAAAGCAAACGATTTGGAAACAAAATAGGAACAATTAGTCCAGAATACTTTACTATCCTTGCTTTACCGATGTTAATGAGAATAACTAAATCCCTAGAAAAAGAAGAGAAAAGGGATTCAAGCCCATCAGTCTCCTCTGATGCTGTCCAGTTCCTGTGGTTTTGGAGCCTGCCTCCTCACCACTAATGGCTTCTTACAGTGTTAACACCTACAGTCTTATGCCTTTCCTCACTTACCTCTCCAGAGATTTTCTCACTTTCTAACTTTCCGAAGACAAGCATATAATCATGTAAATTTACCTGAAAACATTTTCATACTACTGACTTTAAAAATTCTGAAGATTTGTGATTCATACCAATTTTGTCAACTTTGCTACTACTCAAATAATCAATAGGAAACTATCATTTCCTAAAAAGAAAATTCTAGATTTCTTTTCAATCATACAAGAATCATGCGTTTTTAGTAATAATACCATAATCCTAACTGTTTGATCAAAAAAACATATGTCCATGCTCTCTAGTTACTGTTTTGATCAAGTCAACATAACATGCTTTCTAAAGGATGATTGTTTCCTAGTATTTGTTTTTACTTTTAATTGCTATTTTCCCATCTATTCTTCACAGAGTACAAAATCTTGAAACTTGAAAAATAATAATAATTAAATTATGTCACTTGTGTCTAAGAATACTGATTTTTCTAACAATATTTCTTCTTATTATTATTATTATTCACAATTTATTCTCTTTGTATACAATGTCCATTTAAATTTTCACTGATAGCAGAACCAGTTCGATTAGTAAGAGACATGTTTGCTCATTTTTCCTTACATATCAGTATGTCATGCAAGTGTTACCTTATCAAAAGGTACCTGAAGATGTATGTGTCACTTAGAAGAACTGTGTCAAACACATACTTCCTTGGCCTTAGCCACATGCAGAGATATAATGCCTTCTGGAATAGCCCAGAGTCAAAGCTACCACCAATTAAGATTTTGTCTTTACTCATATCAGACCTAGCACATACATCCTGAAATTCTATAATTAAAATACAGAAGAACAACAGAAATTAAAGCCAGTATGAATTCTTAGTGATTTAACTTAAATTCTAATACTTTCCCTTATTCCACACAGTATTCTATAGTATGACTCTTTTAAAAAGAGGTGAACTGCTCTGCCAACTTTTCCTTGGTTCTTAATTCTGATATCTATAAAAACAAATACAATATTATGGATTCCTAACACTGGGATACAAGATGTCATGGGGTTATATTGTTCTATTTAGTCTTGGAATCTAGCTACCATGACTCAAACAACAAAGACTAAATTAACCCAAGAAGAAAGATCACATTTTTGAGTTCTTAAGAATATACTGACAGAACCATAGCTGCATAGCTGGCTGCAGCCCACAGGATTAAGAGGCTTCAGGCATATCTGTGTTCTCACATACAACTAACTCACACTGAACCATCTATAACTTCTACTTAGCAGCTACCAAAGCATTTCAAGGTATAGAAAAATATGTCTATGATATTTGTGGAGATCTTCCAATCTAATGCAGTGATTTTTTTTTCACTAAGTGCCAATGAATTATTTTTATAATAGTCCAATCAAATTAGTTCTATGAGAACAGGGATAGTATGCCATGGCAGCTTAGTCTCTGAGTGGGTTCCCTAGTAATGGGAACATGGATTGTCTCTGACATGAACTCAGTGGCAGACTCTTTGATCACCTTCCCCTGATGGGAGGTAGCCTTACCAGGCCACAGAGGAAAACAACACAGCCACTCCCGATGAGACCTGATAGGCTAGGGTCAGATGGAAGGGGAGAAAGACCTTTCCTATCAGTGAACTTGGAGGGGGCAGGGGAAGAGATGAGGAATGGTGGATTTGGGAAGGGACAAGAGAGAAGGCTACAGCTGGGATACAAATTGAATAAACTAACTAATAAAAAATACATTTAAAAATAATTTAAAATTTTTTAAATGCCCTGGAATATTAAGAAATTGGACTGGGAAGAGTAAGTAAAGCAAACATGAGTTATAGATTATGTAAAGGAATATATTCTTCAAAAGAAAAAGAGAAGGAAGAGTAAAGAAAGGAGCAATAAAGATTCATTCTGGGTTCCGGGTAGCACTACTGTGATACTGTCCATAAGCTAGCAACAGTTTTTTCACAGGATTTAAAACTATTTTGGTGAAGCACCTCTCAATGTTGAAACTACTTGATGTGCTCCAGTGGGTTGGTGGGGGAAGACTCCTCTTTTCTGAGGAGTAGGGGAGGAGTGATAGGGAAAAGAGGAATGGAGGTTGGGACAAGAAGGAGAGGAGGGAGGGGGCTATCATCAGGTTGTATAATGAATAAACATATAAATTAATTCATTAATTAAGAAAAAACAGTTTTGGACTAGTAAGTATATTTGTGACTCTAAGATATCTATGCCTTCAGTGGTTATTATAATTATACCCTGCCTGTTCAACCAATAAATGCTGGGTGGATTGGGGGCAATAACTTGCCTCATCTACTCTTTAAGCTTCATTTCAGAAACTACGCTTAAGCAGACACAATTAAGACACAATACCTAAGGGGCATTATCCATTTATTTATGTAATCAAGATGATGGGATGTTGGTCATTTATCTTGTTCCTAATATCATGATGACATGAAAATTATGAGAATCCATACTTCAGGTAACTGTAGATTGCAAAGCAAATAATCAGAGAACATAATGAAAAACATGTGATCAAATTATTAAACTTGTTTATATTCTTCCATGTAAGAATGTGGGTGAGTTCTAAAGTCAATGCAATGTGATAGAAGGAATACAGCAACGTCCTCAGTGTAGCTAAAGGTATCTTATCTTGTCTACTTCTTATTATTGGGACGTTTCTTACTTACGCCTAACCACCCTGCAATGAAACACATACGTAGGCCAGTGAGGCCATGTACAGGAATGGAGGTGCCCCTCTGTTGCTGATTAATATCTACACATTCCTAGTATTCATTTTTTTTTTCATATATGAGATTTCTTTCTTCAGTGGACCTTCCCATTTCCAAGTCTGAATCCAGGATGTGACATAGCAAAGACAAGTCATTCTTGGCCTAGATTAGAGACGGGAACTCCAAAGCAACCATTGTTGTTTTATGGCAGAAATCATTTAGTGGCCTTTCAGGTAGCTAACTATACATTCTTTCCTTTCTTATGACCCTCCAAAGATTTCTCAATGAGTTATAAAACAAACACAGACCCATATTTATTGCTGGTACCAAATCCAACCTTCTTGACATGACCTCCGGTTGTGTTTCAAAATTCATTGTCATGTTCAACAATAATTTTAAACTGATCTCCAGATTCATGAGGTTCCTTTGTCTTTCAGATGGTTCCAGTTTTCTCAAAAACAGAACATATTTGGCCTTGATGTTTGGAATTCAGTAAATATGCTATTTATCTGTCTTCCTTGCAGTCATACCTTATTGTAGTGCTCATTTTCATTCATTTACATTGCTATTTTAAACACAGTTATTTGTGGCTATTAGAGAACTGTTCTATTAAATTTCAATGTCAGAAAAATTTTTGCATGTACCTCTAAGGACAGGTGCAATACAAATTACATTTTAAACATATATGTGAAATGAGCGCTGGATGAGTGGTTATCATAACTTATATTTGATATCTTTTTTGATCAGCTGGTGAAGTTAATTTTTTACTCAACAGGAAAATGGCAAAATTTTCTTGTAGCTACATAAGTCAATAAAATATGAATATATAGTAATTCAAATTACTTTGGTGTTTGAAAAGTTAATTAAATCAAATTAAAATGAGCATCACCAAAAAATTTAATTAATACAATTGGGTATGGACATAAATGAATGTATAAGCTAAAGAAAGAAAATTGAGTGTGGAATTGTTTAGCTTTCAATAAATCATTGATTCATGATTATACTTATTAGACTTATTGGAAAACTGTTAAGGTTTTTGATACTAGTTATTTTTGTGAAAATTGTACACAAATAAATCATGTACCCGGCAGGTTACTCTTGAGGTTAAGTCCACAGTTAATGTTGGGAAATTCCATGCTACATGACTTTGGAAACTCTGTGACTGTTCATCCCCTTTCTCATCATTGCTGTCTCTCATCTGTTGATTCCATCAGAGCATCCTGGAACTTGGTCTTCCTGTCAGATAGCTCAATTTATGATAATTTTTCTATCTTCTTCTTACAAGCTGTTGTACAATTCTTAAGGCCATATGGTTTTGGAACAATTTATTTAGAACAAAATTTCACCCCAGATGATGCATAGTGGAGATATCACATTTTACTGATTATTTTAACAAATCTCTATTGACAACTTACAGTCTGAACATTATAAATATTTTAAATTATGTTAACACAATTACCTTTTTAAAAAAATAGCATACTAATAATTAATGCAACACTAAGAAGATAAAAATTTAAATGTGACTCAATCAAAATGACTAAGTTGTATCTTTATATATCTAAAATATGTTTCAATCCTACACATTGTTTTTAATTAACAGTTTTATCAGGACATCTTTATGGTATGCACTCTAACCAACAAAAATTAAAATACACACACTGAGCTTATTTCCCTTAGCACAGGTAAATCCGACCAGCTCCTTATATTTCACAATAAATGAATTAACATTTTTATTAGCAGTAATCTGGTAGTTCCTCCTTATGAGACTTATATTCAAGACTCTGAACATTTTTTAAACTTTAATGATAATATTCTAATTCAATCATAAGAATTCCCACATCTCTCTTGGTGAAGACCCCTGTCATTATTTATAGAATTTATTTTAACTCACTGTGAAATAGTTGCATTCTGAATTCCTTAGTGCCTGACCTGTTTTTAATACTGCTATAATAGTCTCCATAATAATCAAATCTGATATTATAAAGACTAAATGCAATTTTTCATTACTTCTTCAAAGCACACAGAATTTAAAATAATTTTTACTGCACATATGAGCTTTCTGAAGGCAGATATCAGGTTTTTTATTTACTTAAAAGTAGATTCTTCTCTCATATAATAAATCCCAACCACAGTTTCACCTCCCTCTACCCCACCCTTGACTCCCCCTCTGGCCCAGATCAACCACAGCCCCTCCATTTCTTCATCAGAAAAGAAAGGGCCTACGAAAGGTCCTCAGGACAGCTAAACAGGACTAAACGACCTACAATAAGACAAAGTAAAACCCTTCATATGAAAACTCAACAAGGTAATTAAATGGAAGGAGAAGAGTTTCAAGGGCATTCAAAAGAGTCATAGGTACACCAGCTCTCACTGTTTGGAATCCCATAGAACCTGGTAGGGACCTATGCAGGCTCAGTGCTTGCCACCATTATTGAGCTTGCATACAAGTAAAGAATTTCAGAAATTCAGAATATACATGGAGGGAGCTCTTTATAAACAACAGTTTAGAAATGGTATCAACAAACTTAGCTTATATTTTTTTATACACTTGCAATTTGTTTCAGAAAGGGAAGGTACAAATTATGATGAACTCACACTAACTTAGAAAAGCTCTCTTTTATGGTAGGCAGTGTAGGAATGCAGGTGTCACTCAAGTGACAGTGTGACTGCCTGTGTCTCTTCCCAAGAGCACGTAAACTGGACACGGCAGTGCATGTCTTTGATCATCGTAGCGCTCCGAAGATGGAGCCAGGAAGATCAGTTCATAGTCATCCTTGACATGATAGTGAGATGGAAACCTGTCTGCCTCCAAAAAGCTAGTCTCTGCAATTGCTATTTATTTTTTCTTTTTATATTATATTCTTATTTACTTATTTTTTGTGAATTTGTTTGGCTGTATATATGCACACCTATCGTAACCAGAGGGCATCCTAAGTGAATGAGTTTGCTGCTTCTATTGTTTTGGTCCTATGGATTCAATTATGGATGTAAAGGTTGGCAGTGGGCATCTTTATATACTGAGCTATTTTATCAACCACTGATTACTGACAAATTTTTTAAAAATAATCTGAAAGCATATCAGGGTTGACTTGCCAGAAATAAAAACTCATCAAGTTAGTCAAATGTTGACATCAGTTACTGGCAGCACTTATCAAACATTATTCTAATCATCTTTACTTAAAATAGTTTGAAGTTTACGAAGAGTTTTGAAAGAGATAAAATAATATAAATATATAAAGTTGTCCCTGAAATTTATATACATAGCTTTTACGTATGTTTGTGGTGGAGTAGGGCTTTGAAATTCTGATTGTCCTGATTCCATCTCTGAAGTGCTGGGGTTATACTGTTGTGCTATCACATCAGTTGAATGTATTACAATTTTGACATGACTGAGTATTTTACTAATTAAAATAAACCGGGATTATCCATTTGTGAGAAAAATTGGTTCCCTCATTCTAAAATGAATACTGACACTTCTCACTAACACTGAATAGAGACAGTGCTTTCTAGATCACAACCTACCATTTTATTTTGTGGGTTCCCTAGTAAGGGGGACAGGAGTTGTCTCTGACATGAACTCAGTGGCTGGCTCTTTGATCACCAACCCCTGGAGGGCAGGGGTAGGGTGGGGAGTGCAACCTTGCTAGGCCACAGAGGAAGATGATATAGCCAGCCTTGATGAGACCTGATAGGCTAGGGTCAGATAGAAGTAAAGGAAGTCATACTTCTCAGGGGACTAGGGGAGGGGCATAGAGGAAGAAGACAGAGGGAGGGTGGGACTAGAAGGAGATGAGGGAAGGGTCTACAGCAGTAATACAAAGTAAATAAATTGTAATTAATTAATTAATTAGGAATAAATTATGTAGTTTAACATTGAAGTATTTCATACTTTCAACAATAATACATAGTATAAGTAAATATTGCACAAGTTTAGAAAAATATAAGGATATAAATTATTTAATACTGTTTATAGAAGATACTCAGAATAACATCTGATTCAAAAATTTAATTGCTATTAGTCATTTGAGTAAATATCCAAATAATAGAACATTTTATTTATAATTTATAATATTATATAACTTGAGAATGTACTAAAAAGAAATATGTATATCATAAGAACATCAGCAAGACTATATTTAAACATTTATCATTTAAATATAAAACATAAAATTATAAGCAAAGCATATAAAAATGAATTTTACAACTCAGAAATAATAAATAGAAACTAATTAAAACATTTTACTTCATAAGCAAAGAATATACTTTATCTTATTTTATGAATTTAAATGTCATGAATATGATGATTGTTCTAGCACATAATCTTTAATTTCGGTAATATTCAGATATATAGAATGTCTTTTTAAGATATAAAACAGATATTTAAAATTTCTTAGTATATTTTTAATTCTCATTTTTTTGCATAAGGACTTACACAATTTAATTCTATTATAGATCATTTCAATCTACAGTCTTCTCTCATAATAGAAGAACAAAAGAAATAATAGTTGGAAATGTGTATCTGTGATGTGCTTCAATGATTACAAAGTTTGGACTGCACCAGGTATGGTGGCACATGCTTGTAACCCCAGCACTCAGTGAGGCAGAGGCAAGCAGAACTCTGTGAGTTGGAGGCCAGCCTGGTCTACAAAGGGAGTCCAGGACAGCCAAGCCTACACAGAGAAACGCTGTCTCAAAAAACCAAAAACAAACAAACAAACAAAAATTACTGCAGAAGTACTGTTAACACCATTTTCTGAACCTGTGCCTCCCACTACAAGGTCTGAGCATGTGTTCATCTGAGATCTACTTATATTAACAGTTTGTGTAAGCAGTTACAAAACATGTGCAAAGTCCAGACAGTATAGGATCTTCCCTTTCTATTACAGAGACCTTGAAGAGTTTATAACTGGCTGGTCAAGAAAAATAAATGCATGAAGTCCATAGGAAAAAGGATGATCACCAGTCACCAGCAGAAGTGAGAAAACAATAATGAATAAAGCACATTCTACACAGAGGACATTAAACTGCTTTAGGGTATGCAGCTTTGAAAAATCATTGCAAATAATGCCACATTATTATGTATAGTACTCAATTTTAGAAAATAATTTGTATTTTTATCCATTGGGAAAGTGAAAGTAATGGAAATTATTCCTTCAAAATTTGCATGATCAAAATTCTGGTTTAGAAGTAAACATCATCAAAAAGTAATGCATTAGATATGTAATGTAAGAAAAGGTTTAGAGGAAAATAAATCACAAAAAGTTTCCTATAATTCTCTGGATGAAAGGTCATGGGACCCTTGAGACTGTTTTGTGGCAGTGGTAATAGAAAGGAAAGGACAGATCTGAGCCATTGTGTGAAGTAAATTGACTGAGCTTCCTGAACAATTGGAAATAGAAATAGAAAAAATAGCTAGATGTATCCATGACAATACTCTGGGGTGTGCTGGGTGAGGCTGGCACGGAATGTGAGCTCTTCATGTAATTAATCAGTTACCTATGAGCCAGCCTAAATATTGAAAGCAATGTGTTTTCTACTAATGTTAATGTGCAGCTAAGTTTTTGTTCTCAGATTATATATAAATATGGGAAAATGCTAGAGAATTTGTGTTATCAATTTAGATTTATAAATAATGTGTTGGAGGTTGCTATGGAAAACAAGAAAATGTTCCTTTTTGTCTTTTCTCCTCTGATGACATTCGTTACTCACTGCAACCTCCTGTATGTCAATTCTATGTAGAATATCTGAGAGACTGATTAAATAATAATAGTAAAATTATAGTTCAAAAGGCTTTGTGGTATATGCACTTATTTCATATATATATATATATAGTTTGAGATGGCAAGATTTAGAAATATCACTACACAGGTAGGAATGCAGCAACAAGACTGGGGATAAGAGATTAGTGAAAAGCTTGAATTCTGGGACAGACAATAGAGGCAGTAATAAAAGAATGAATTAAAGCAAGTAGATGGATATTAATCTGAGAACTAAAATGGAAAAAAAAAAGTGAGAGAGAAGACATCAGCTCATACAGGTCCCTACAGGAGACTTTAAAAGTGGGAAGATGTCAATTAAAGTGGAATGCTGCAACTTTGTGGAAAAAGATGGGTATATCCACAATACCTTTGCTCAACAAATGCCACTTGCATGCATGTGAGGTCTCAAAGTGCCTTCAGAGAAAAAGTTTTCAGCAAAATTCACAAATCAAGTTCAGGTGTTGGAATTTTAGACAAAGTGGTAGACAAGAAGAATTTGCTTTGGATTCTGTGGTAGTGTCTAGTATGGTGTCTGGAGATTGCTTATAAATCAAATACTCCGCTAAAGCTCAGACAGGAGCCTGATAGATTGTCCTCTGAGAGTCTCCACCCAGCAGCACCTCAAAACAGATGCCAGACTCACTGCCAAACATCAGACAATGCTTAGGGAGTCTTGTGAAAAAGTGGGGGTGAAGGAAAAAGGACAAGGAGGGGACAGGAGCTCCACAGAAGACCAACAGAGACAACTAACCAGGGCCCAGAAGGTCTCATCGAGACTGAAGCATCAACCAAGGACCGTGCATGAACTGGACCTAGTACCCTTACAAAGATGTAGCAGATATGAACCCTCTAGTAAGAGAAGTAAGGACTGAATCAGACAGGGACTCACTTGCCATCTTTTTGACCACTTCCCCCTGGCAGGACTACTTTGCCAGGCCACAGGGGAAGAGGACATTCTCAGTCCTGATGTAACTTGATAAGTTGGGCTGGATGAGAAAGGGAGCTGCCATTTTTCGAGGAAAACATTTTCAAGGAGGGGGAGAAAAGGAAGTTGGGACTGGGAAGGTAGAATGGATAGAACTACAACAAGGATTTAAAATTATTTTTTTTAATTTAAAAATAAATAAATAAATGGAAAAAGCCAAAAAGAAAAAAAATAGAAAGAAATTAAGTACAAATGAAAAATATGACAGAACAATGAAATACTGTTTTTTTAAATAACATTTTTAGTTTTTATATTAATTACAGTTTATTTACTTTGTATCCCAGCTGTAGCCCCCTCTCTCATTCCCTCCAAATCCCACCCTCCCTTTCTCATCTCCTCCCTGTCCCTCTCTAAGTCCACTGATAGGGGAGGTCCTCCTCCCCTTCCATCTGACCCTAGCTTATCAGGACTGGCTACAAGCTCCTGCCTAGCTAGGCTGCTCCTCCCACTGGGGGTGGGGAGATCAAAATGAAAGAAGAGGGAGTTAGTAAGACCTGGAGAGGACAGGAGCTCCACAGGGATCAAATATATCTAGGCACAGGGGCTTGTCTGAGACTGATTCTCCAACCAAGTGAGAGACCAAAGTGACAGCTATCATTAAAACCTAGAGTAGGTGTGGTAAAGTAATGCCCTGAGGGGAGAGCTAACCTCTCTGCAATCTTTCCCCACCCACTAGAGATACAGTTGCTAGGAAACTGGACCATCCCCCTAGGGAGGGACACCTGGTCATTAATGGCCTGGGAACCTTCCTATAGCCAATCGATTCAATAATGTAGCATTTTGACCAATAGATGCTTGCCAGGCAGGAATTGCCCCTGCCTTGGGTATGCTGGGAAGGACCAGAATCTATAAATCACCCAACTAACCTGGGCACGCGCGCTCAGCTCCCACCGCTTCGGCGGTGGGGCTGTGTATGCCCAAGCTGCAGCTTGTAATTTACAATAAAAAGACCCTCATGTGTTTTGCAACGGAGTCAATTCCTGTAGATCTTTTGGGGGCTCAAGAACTGGGTATAACACAAGGACCATCCATGGATATAACCTAGAATCCCTGCTTGGACATAGCCCATGGCAGCTCAGTATCCAAGTGGGTTTCCCTAGTGAGGGGCCCTAGTAAGGGGAACAGGGACTGTCTCTGACAAATGTGCTTTTTAAGGTAAAATACACTATCCTATCTCTTGTACATGAAAACTAATAACATTAGTTTTACATTAAAACTAATGACAAACTTCATCTCAATCCAACAAGATCATTCTAAAATATTGAAGTAAAGCATGTGTTAAAAGATTGAATGAAATCATGCATTCATATCATTGAATAAATTCTAAACAAAAAATTCCAGAACAACTTAGCTTTAACTTAGAACCTTTCATTATATTAAAGTTTATTAATAACCAAATATAAAGCTATTACTGCATATAAATCTATCAGTAGTTATGTTTCTGACAATAAAATGCCAATATTTATTTCAAGTATTTTGAATATTGTTTCATAGCAAACATTTCAAGTATTTTGAATATTATTAAATAGTAAATACATTATAAGAATAATACTGATTAAAGTTTTCATATTATAGTTAAAGTTTATATTATTGACAATATATAATTTCCAGTGTAGTTTTGCACAAAAGTTTTGTTTCAGTGAAAAATAATGTAGAATATTGTGTCAGGAAAAAATGGCAATACTTTTCTTTTATTCAATAAAAACCAATATTCAACAGAAAAGTAGAAAACGATTTGCCATTCAGATATGTGCTTTTGTATTAAGGGGGAAAAGCAAGTTAATAAAACACAAAACTTTCTCTCAAAATGTTCTGAATTCAGATTCAATTTTATAAATGTCCATTATATGGAGATTTCCTTTTGCTGGCATTTCCAATTTCTTTTAAGACTACATAAAAGCTCTGAAAAACACCATAATGTGTTTGCATAAAATGTAAATCCCTTTCCATTCGAATGTCAAGAAGAGAATTAGGAAATAATCTGCAATTCACTGGAGCACACACAAATATTTGCAAAATTACATGTGCAAATTTCTAAAATTAACACCGTAATGAACATCCTACGTTTCCATTTGTAAAATATAAATAGAAAACAAGGCAATAAAAACTATGGCTTTTAAACAACTGTTAAATTTTTTAATAAGTGATACTATCCACCTGAATAATTGTGTATTTTTGAGTGACATAATTTGAAAGTAAACCTTTTGAATTAACCAGTTTTTCTTTCTTGCAAAACTTGTCATCTTAACTAGAGAATCAAATGAAGTACAAAAAGAGGCTTCAGCAATACAACTAAACAGAAAATTCACAAACATGCTAAATACTGTTACTATATTTCATTAAAGGTGACTAGAAGCAATTATGTGAGTGCTTACTGTTTCATGATATAAATAGATTTATGCCATCTCTTTTTCATTAAAAATTGAAGACATATAATTCATAATTGTAGCTTTTTCTCAAGAGTGTTTCAGCAATTCTCAGTATTTTGACCATCATTTACACATGCCATTATTGGAGGATAGTCTAATGGTAATTACTGGCCCTGGAGATCTAGTTACTGCCCTCTGGATATGTGCATCCTTGTTTGAGTAAACCTGTATAAGACATACCTGACTGGTTGATTAACAGCCGATACCAAGGCAAGGAAGAATGAGGTAGGCAAGGCTAGGGTTTCCGGGCTTTTGAGGAGAATCACGGAACATAAATGAGAGGAAAAAGGGGAATACCACGATGGGTTAGCCTGGAGAAGAAACCACACGGGGCCGGGATAATGGTGCAAGAAGGCCCAGATGAAGAATACAACCAACTACCTTGGGATTATGGATGGAAGATAGTTTAGATGAGGATGGCTAAGGAAGATGGCATTGGATGGGGCTGGAAGATAAATGCTGAGGATACTGAAACAGTGTAAGTGATAGATCTGCCTGGCCCAAGGGGTTAAAGCAATTGTAAATCTAAAAGGTGTCTCTGTCTTATTATTTGTGATAGTGGGTTAAATAATACAGTGGTAATAAACTTAGAGCAAATAATAAACACATTATAGCCCAAAGAGCAATTTTTAAATTTACCTCAATATGCCATGAAATTTCCTATCATCTGTCTGCCCATCCATTATCTATTTATCATAGAAAAAAATAACAAACTTGCTAATAGGCAAAGAAAGCAATTAAAATGAGAAATATTGTAGCATTGATGTCCACTATAAAATACATAAAATGTAGAAAGGAAAAAAAGCATGGTACTTTTACACAGAGTAGCTAATAAACAAGTAATAATTAGGCAAATATGGAAGTCTTTTTTAATATTTAAGTTTCTCTCATCATGAATAGCAACTCCTCCTATCTTTAATGATAACATTTTTATTTATTATTTCTTTGAGACTCAAAAATTTATTTAACTTCTGATAGCTCCATTCACTTATATTGTTGCAACTGACTGGGGGAAAAAGCTTCTTTTTACAATGCAAGCAGGAATTGAAATCACTATATAAAACAGGTAGGCCTCAAATTGAATCCAAATTTGATCCTACTGCCTCAGCATTCTGACCACTGGAATCAGCTTCAAAGTGCTAGGATTAAGGGTGTGTAGCGTCACCACCCAGATAATTTTAATAATATTAATAGCAGGTTGCTTTGCTCAATATATTCAACAAATTTCCATATGTGGGCATCATAAAAGCTTAATGGCAGATAGATCCATAATGTTTTCCCACACAAATTGTTCAAAATATGGTAAGCAAATCATAAAAATTATTCCACTAGAAAATATTTACCGAGCTTGTGGCCACTTATACCTAACACCTATTGCATCTAAAATCACTGGCAGTACAGTGCTGCTTCCCTATATCAAGAGGTGGAATGCTTATTAATGCAAACTCTTTAATCCGTTAACCTTAGGTAAATTTTTTATGCATACTTTCCTTTTTAAATTTATTTATTTTGTATTAATTATAGTTTATTCACTTTGTATCCCAACTGTAGCCCCTTTCCTCATCCCCTCCCTCTTCTCCTTAGAGTTGTACTCCTACTTCATTAAATAGTGATGTAATTTTGAATGTTACTTTGTGTCCTGTTCTCATTTTAGTCACATTTTAATGAAAATTATAATCTCTAAAAAGGCCATAACATAATGGGAATTAATACAGCAAAGCATGCAATGTTTCTAAAAGTATTCGAAGATCATTTCCATTTGTGAGATCATATCTTTGATCACATGCTAGAAACAAAGTACAAACTGCTTAATTTGCCATAGAGAATAGTTTCTCTTCTTCTCCATCACTTTTAGAAAAAGCAAAATGTTCATGTCAGAGACAGTCCCTGTTCCCATTACTATGGAACCCACTGGGACACTGAATTGCCATGGGCTACATCTGTGTAGGGGTTCTAGGTTATCTCCATGAATGGTCCTTGGTTGGAGTATCAGTCTCAGAAAAGACCTCTGTGCCCAGGTTTTTAGTTCTTTTGCTCTGAAAAGCTCCTGTCCTTCCCAGATCTCCCCATGAGGGAAGAGCAGCCTTACCAGGACATAGAGGAATGCAGACAGTCCTGATGAGACCTGATAAGCTAGGGTCAGATGGAAGGGGAGGAAGACTGCCCCATCAGTGGACTGGGGGAGGGGCATGGGTGGAGAAGGGGGAGGGAGAGTGGGATTGGGAGGGGAAGACAGAGGGAGCTACAGGGGGGATACAAAGTGAATAAATTGTAATTAATAAAAATTAAAATTAAAAAAAATGTTACCCATTTCAGATTACATCCTATCCAAATGTATTGACAGGATCTTATGTTATAAGCTTTGATTTTAGTTTAGTCTATATTATTACATAAGATTGTGCTAGTTTTTCAGATATGCTGTTTCATTATGAATCATCTTGCCAGACTTAAAAATAATATTGTAAATAATGTATAAGGTGGCTTTCTGGCCCATTGATTTCACTTAGACTTTGATACTGTAGAAGTAAGGGGTATACCTAATAATGCCACAGGACTCTTTGCCATAAAATTCATATAGACATGATAATCTGACACAAAGCGGGTAACCCTATGCACAAGGTTATGTTCTAAGACATTTTGTGGGTTGCTGATATTTCAGAGAGCACTGGAACCTTTATATATCAATTATTTTTATTTCATGAACACATATATAATAATGATTATAAATTAGGCATAGTAAGGGATCAAGAGTAATGAAAAATGAAGTAGAACAATATATCAATGTGTTATAATGAGAATAATTTAATTATGATCTTTCCTTTTCTAAAACTTCATTTTGTACTACCCTCATCCTTTTCCTGTGATGACATAAAGTGACTACTTTTTATCGAGAGACATGGTGAGGAAATGACATCAGCATTGTGATACATGGTTAGGCTATGACACCAGGTTCACTGAACACCAGAACTGAAATCTGAACCAGTTAGTCTGATAACCGAGATAATCACTGGATGGCCGGCATGTGGGTAGCATGCGGCTTTCATAGCTCAGACAAAGAGCTAGTTCATTTTCTCAGTGGTTCAGAACCAAGGCAGTGAGAAAGTGTGCCTCTCTCCGCGGACTGACATGTGATCAAAGCATGAGTAACTTATTTCTGTTATTCAGTGAATTACTGATGCCGTAAAAACAAGTGGAAACTGACGACACATGGGAGGGTACAATAGGGCAAATGCTTATTAATGTAAATAGCATATAGGCCTACGCTAGGAACTTTAGATAGACTAACTCCTAGACAGCTAGATTTTCTAATCACCTGCTCATTTTTAGCTAGATGGATAAAATAAGGTCTTTAGACAAAATAAATTTAGCAAAGGTTCTGGTGACAAAGAATAATAACACAAATCAGGCAAGAATGTCAAGGTTCAGAGAATTTCCCTCTGAACAGTGTTAGAAGGGAGCCTTCATGGGCAGAATATTGAACGGAAATGAAGGAATTATTCCATCCCTAGGGATTATTTGCCTTAGTTGTTCAATGAAATTCTATAATTGTATAATCAATTGGATGGCAGCTGGCTGTGACTGATGCAGGCACATTTTTTTCCTAAGTCACTTATGAGAATAGTCTCTCGGTAAAGAGACTATTCTTGCATTCAAAAGAGCTCTAGAAATGGAAAGATCCTCAGACATATAACCTCCTTTGTTTTGCCTTGACATGACCAGAAACCATGTAGTCATATTCCATGTTTTAGAGAATGCAGTGTAAATTTCTTCTGATGTCATAACACGTTGCCCTTAAAAAATAATAATAATTCTTCAATGTCTAGAAAACCAAAAAAAAAAAGCTTTGATATTTTTAGCTTGTTACTGTAGTAATCTGTACAAGTCACCTACCTCCTTGATCCTCTGACTCTTGAAAATTTTTCCACTCTCTTTTCCATAATGTTCCCTGTGTCTTGGGTACAGAAACAGTTATGCAGATGTATTCACTGAGACTGGACTCCTCTACTCTGCATGGTTGTAGTTTCCTGTGATGGTCTTTGTCTGTTGCAAAGAGAAGTCTCCTTGATGAGCAGTGAAGACTACTTGTAGGTATACTTACATGTAGGTATAATGACAAACATTATAATGTGCAGTTTTGATTTTACTGGTATGGTAAAGTGGGAATTGTTGGACCTTCTCTAAAATCCAGGATGTCACTGGTACCAAGTAGTTGAATATGTTTAAGGTAACAGGAATATTTTTCCTCTTGTTGAGCCAATATTAAGTCCAATTAGAGAGCTATAGTTACTTCAAGGTTTGCATACCATTGCTACACTTTTAGAAGTATTGTGTCATACTAGTCTTTTTTGGGGTTCATAGACATCAAGCTGGGTAGGATTATTTGCCTCTTCCCTCCTGAGGAAGCTTCTATTGTGCCTTCTGGCAACATGAAAGATAGTCGGCAGAGACAAGGCATTCAGGTCAATTCCAGCGAAGGAGCTTCTGGGTGACATCAGAATTAGGGAGGTATTTTCTGCTGCGGATGGCAACCAAGAGCAATGGTTGATAGCTTATAACACTGTGTGAGTCTCTTGGACAGTGTGAAGCAACAACTCAAAAGAAAGGCTTTTTATCTCAATTCAAGTTTTAAAATAATTTATAGTAATTGAAAATTAAAGCAATAAAAAGAAAATAAAGCAATGTTCAAAAGTAAATATTTGCTTCACTAAGGCTTTTTATTAAATAATACTTGAAGGAACAAATATTTACAGTTGCCTTAGAGTTTTCAAGGTCAGCATGTTCATAATATTTGAATTTTGATAGAGAATTTATACTTTCACTTTTGCTATAAATTTTTGGTTCATAACAATTTGATACACATGACCCTAGCCTGCCTATGCTGTTGTACCACAATATCTCCTCTGTTATTAGCTCTACATAATTTCTAACATTGCACAGGGAGGTTTCACACAATTGGTTATCTCAACTAAACAGTGATTGATGTATTTTCAGCACTGAAGTTATTGTACTATCTGGTGGAGGTAAAAAGCAGGTGGTGCAATTTTAAACTTATAATCACTTTACATCTAATAAACATCATCTGAGACAACTATGCTTAACATTGTCATCTCGAATCAAGATATGTTAACTCAAAGTAAAAAAAAACATATTTATTCAATTTTTTTCATTATTGCTTCAAATTTAAAATGAATTAAGCTAAACAATCAGTGAAATAAACAACTATTTTACGATTTTACTGTTTTTATTGAAGAACAACCCAATTATTTAAAGTGTAAATTGCAGTGGTATTTGTTAAAATTATATGTTAAATTTATCATTCATACTTACTGTAGGAGCATCGCTTAGTGGCTTTCACATGCCTCAAATATTTGTTTTTCTTGAGGATTTACCCATCTTTCAAATACAGAACGTCATGTTATCATTTTAGTTAGTCCCCCTTCATACCAGTAATCAAAAAATATAGTACCAAACTTCAAGCTTAGCATAAGCTACTGCATGGCTATTTTAAACAGATATTGCTCTTTATTTATTTTTATTTATTTATGTATTCACTTTACATTCTTATCGCACCCTTCTCCCCCTCTCTTCACCCCTCCACCCTTTATCTCCTCCTTCCTTCTCCTCAGAAAAAGGGAGCCCACCCCCTCCCTACCCTGGCACATCAAGTCACATCAGGACTGAACACATCTCTTCCTGCTTAGGCCAGAAAAGTCATGCTGAACCGGGAAAGTGATCCAAAAGCAGACAACAGACTCCATGCCAGAGACAGCCCCTGTTCCAGCTGCTAAGGAACCCACATGAATATCAAGCTGCTCGTCAGCTACATATGTGTAGGAGGCCTAGGTCTAGTCCATGCTTGCTCTTTGATTGGTGCCTGTAAGGCTCCACAGGCTTAGGGTATTTGTAACCCAATTACTTTCATTTTAATCTCCTCCAGTTTCTAGCCTCAGTTCATAGTTTATATTCATTTCTGTTTCGTTATATCGGGGTATCAATTTTCATGACACCCCTCAGCTCTTTTTGGCCAATGCAGAAATTAAATGAAAATAAATACAAGGAGAAGAAACTGAATCATAGAATCATTCAGCAGAATCACACAATTTTTGTTGAAAGAAACAGAAGTCTCTTAAAAGCAAGCCATGTCTTGTTTGGCCATAAGTTGGGGTAAATGTGTGTAAGATGCGCATGGTTTTGTTATCCTACCCAATACTCCCAAAGATTTCTTCCTTTTAACCTGTAACTCAGTATAGGAAGTTGTCGCCTTTGAGTCTGGGAGTGAGTTCTCAGCATCTGTTAATTCTCTCACCGAGGATATCTGTGAGAAAACCTGCTTTCATCCCTAATTTACTCACGAAGGATAATTTACCTGTATATTACTCTCTCGAGTGTTCTGCTTTACGTGTTCGCTTGTCCATGAACACATAAGTTTGAAGTCTCTGCAAGCACTACACAATCAATAAACTAAAATTAAACTAACTGCTCTCTCCCAGATAATAAAAATATAATCTTAAACTACTACTGTTGATGAGCAAATTGCCTTCTGAAACTCATTGACCAGCCAATTGAGCACATTGATGAGCTTCGGACTCAACAAGAGTCCTTGTTTAGAAGAGGAGGAAAACCTCTCCTATCAGTGGACTAGGGGGAGAAGAGGGAGGAAGGGTGAGATTGGGAGGAGGCCAAGGGAGGTGGCCTCAGCTGGGATACAAAGTGAATAAATTGTAATAAAAAATAAATTTAAAAATTTAAAAATAAAGGCAGAGAGCCATTAATGAAGGATAGCCTCATCATGGCCATCCACATGCGTAAACACACAAGTGTCTACTCACCTGCAGAGACACACACATGACACAAGCGATATAACACGGAGATATACTGCAAGATCACAGCACACAAACAGTTAATGCAATGATAAAGTCTATAGTAATAAAGTCTCTGCTTTGAAACAAGCTTTCAGGAATCTCTATAGCTCTTTTTTGCAGATGGAAACCTTGACAATTACAATATAAAAATAAATGTAACAAAAGACATGTATATTTTAAAGAGTAATGATTTTAAGAGTTGCATGAAAGTATGCTTGGGAAATGAAGGAGAAAGATGAATAACATTGATAAAGCTAACTACTATTTACTATCTACTATTTTATTCACATTGTTGCTATAGACAAATAATACTTTTAAGAATTATAATAGGCATACCATTTGTTTTAAAATTATTTATGTGGTATAATTTTTCTATAAAAAGAGGAGTTTCTTTCCTAAATTCCCTTTGAACTATAAAAAGAGGAATTCTTTCCTAAATTATCTTTGGCCTTTTGCCAGATTAGACACATCATTTTCCCGACATCTTTCAAAATGATTCACGGCAATAGAAGAAAAATGTTAGGCTTACTATGAATGAGTACTTCTTTTATTTACCTTTAATTGATTTCATCAATGTATTTTACATTGTTATGAAATATTAGTAGGCTATGTTACAGCATATAAATAAGTAAATATAATTAGTAAGTATACATTTTTCTGATGTTTTACAATCAATAATATTAAATTCCAGTTTTCAGCAGAATAGTGTTCAAGAACAGTGAGTTTCTAAAAACACAAATGTTAAAAGTTGTGTCATCTTTATCTAAGTGTTTAGACACAAAAGTTAGACAGAAACTAGAAGTTCTAGTTATAGTACGTACAGAAAGGTACAGTTCATTTGACACTGAATAGTACATAGTTTTATACAAAATATTTCTAAAAATTACCAATTAGTAATGAATACCAAAGTTTGGTTCAAGGACAAAGAAAAACAGAGGATGCTTTGTAACTGGTTAGGTGGTTAACTGGTGGTACAAAGCTGGAAGATTTGAGAGTGAAATAATTGATTGCTATAAATGACTTGGAGAAACAGATATACAGTGGGTCAACATTCAAAGGCCAGGACGTTTTAACTTTAGTAATATGTTAAGCAACAAGATTCCTTTTGTAAACCAAGGAGTCAATTGTGTCAGCTCAGAAGAGACAGGTTAACTCTATGTCTCTCTCTCTCTCTCTTCTTTTCTGATTCTTTGATACTCTTATGTCCTGAGCACAATACAGAAACTAGAGAGGCAGGATTGGCATAATCCACCATCCTTCTGGTGACACACTGAGTAATTGTCTTTCCCATTGCCGAGACATGAGGAGATGCCTGTCTACATTTCTACTTCCCAATGTTGGTACAAAGAAATGATACCTCTTCTGCTATACAAAGCTTCATTGGTAAATGAACATGAAGAAAGTGAGTTGAGGCAGGATGTAGAACTAAGATCTTGTATCCAATTTTTTTTCCACCAATAACCAGTTATAGTGGTCCCATAATAAAAAAAACAACCAACTAAACAACAACAAAACAAAACCAAAACTACCAGTTCTGCCAGCTACACATTATACAGTGAGATTGTTACTCTTCTCTCAGAGTTTGGTAAAAGGACGTGCCTTGAGAAGACACGAGCTTGCATGCAAAAAGAAGACACGAGCTTGCATGCAAAAAGAAGAAAAATGTACTTTTGCTTATAGGAAATGAAAAAGGAAAACAAAGCCCTTGCCCAAGTTTGAAGGAACATACCTGCAAACTGAGACACGTAGGAGGTTCAGGCAGGAAAAGCAAAAGTTTAAGTCCTGCATGGAATTGACAAGGAAGACCTTGTCAACAACCAAAATAAAACCATCCAAGTTTTGAGATGTGAGAATGAAGATTAGTAGTAAGACACTTGCTTGGCATCATATACAACAAGGCCTGGTTAACTTAGTTGGTAGGTAGTCACCAGGAAACTAAAAGTTTGTATGTCTTTATACCAGGGTCATAGATGTAAAAAACTGTACAAAGAACACTTTGTTTTAATAGCAATTCAGGCATCCAAATGGTTGCTGAAATTAATATGTATTTAAATGGTTGTTGGAATTAATATGTATTTTATGTTAAAATTCTAACAATTTCTAAATCAAAATTATTTGATAATTAGCTTGTATATACATTACACATTAATGTCTAAAGAACTTAACCTAAGGGAATTATTTTTGTTTTGGAAGAAACCTTCAGTTAATTATATTATTTAAATACCATTGTGACATTATGTCTATAGACTTTGTGTATTCCTTACAGAAAATAAATACCTTAGATATTGACAATCTGTCTCCCAGGTTTGTCCAAGATTTCTAGTGTTGCAAGGCTTGACATAGTTGTTTACTTCATCAATATCTTGGAGCATTCAGGTAAAGAACTGTTGGAATTAAACATAACAAGCTGTCCATGAAGTCAGTTCTGAAAAGGTGGAGGGATCCTAGAAAGACAAAAAATGGGACTCAGACAAAAATATTGCTTCTTAAGATTACCACTTTGCATCATTCTCATGAACTCTTGACCAACTGTTGACCACTCTGTAGAATTGTCTTGCCCAAGCTCAGTGCTGTGAGATAACACACCTATCACTCGTGAAGACAGAGAGAACGTGTGCTTCAGCAATTTAAGGTTGCGGGTACTTAGAGGTCAACTTTACGTTGTAGGGTGTATCTCACGCAGCTTATAAAATCAGTATGAGAGGTAACAGCAAAGGAGATGCGGGACATTTTTAATTAATGGTCTTTATTTGTGACAAACCAGGTGACTGGCTATGTGAGGGCGTCACATAAAAGATTATTTGGGGGAGATCCAAGCACCGACCACACAGGGTATTTAAAAGGCAGTACACCAGTGACAGCAGGATGACTGGCGAGCCATACTACAGCCCCCTAAACTCCCACATCTGTGTTTCTCAGATGAGAGGGGATATGTGAAGGTCCATCTTCAGGCCACCAGGCTAATAGCGGGAAAATTCCCGGGCTGCCACCCAGCACTGTCGCTCCCCTTGGCCACCTGCCCAAGCTCACTTCCCCATGGAGGCGGCCTTACCAAGCCACAGAAAAAGAGGATCCAGCCAGTCCTGATGAGACCTGATAGGCTAGGTTCAGAAAGAGGGGAGGAGGACCACACCTATCAGTGGACTAGGGGAGGGGCAGAGGGGGAGAGGGTGGGACTGGGAGGAGAGAAGGGATTGGCCTAAAGCCCGGATACAAAGTGAATAAATCATAATAAATAATAATGAGTATGAAGAAGAAAAATTTAAAACTAAAAAGCAGCTTCATCTCTCTCTCTCTCTTTACACACACACACACACACACACAAACACACCCAAATATTATTTAGAAGAGCCAAACTTTTAGGATGAGTATTCAACTAATGAATGCTCTTCACCACAGGGAATCTAAAGGAGGAAATTCATATTAAATGAATGTGATCACATGTAACAGAATGTTACTCCACTACATCTACATTTACTAAAAGTAATGACAAAAGAATCTCTAGATTCTGGTTTAAGGAGACTCTGACCCCATGGCATCCCTCAACAATACTCGTTAAATTCCATCTGGACAAAATAGTTCAAAAATCTTATTATCTTAAAAAGCTAAAAAAAAATTGTTACTATTTATTTTTATATCATGATTTTAATGCAGTGGGAAAACAATAATCATCCTAATATCTTGTAGAGGCTAAAAGAATCAAGAACTTGCCTAACATCACAATGAGAATGCACAGTAAGAAGAGACTTTCAAAATATCTCTAGTTGTCTTTCATTTCACTGGCAGTTCAGAAACAATACAAGGAAATGAGAAGCAAGTTAAACCAGATCACCACTTAACCAGTCTCAAGCAAGAGCAAAGAGTGATGAAAGGTTTTTCTCAGATTCTTTCCCAATACTAGAAAAAAATAAAGGCTAAAAGAAAGAGAACTGAAGAGAGATCTACGACAAAATTTACAATAAAGGATATATTTTAAAAGCACATCAATCTATCAATGGGTTGAGATATACAAATATTGTTTAGATCTTTATAACACAATAAAAATTGTGCATAATTAGCAATGTTTGAGTTTTGGCTAATAGGTAACCTTAAATAATTACTACTGAGTTTTTGGAACAAAATAATACTTTTCTAAATGAATCTTTATCTTAGAGACTAGGCTTAGTCAATAAACAAGATGATATGGAATATTGAGTTCAAAGTAATCTGTCAATTCAATGTTTATAAGATAAAAAATGAGTTGCAAGTTTTGAGGGTTATGAAAGGACATAAGCTAGGAGTGCTGAAAATTTTGACTTAAAATATTAAAGCATATATATCGTTTGAAGTACATACCTTGATATTGATCACATGCAGTTTTTATTCTAAACCATTTTAATTAAAATATAATTACATAACCCCTCTTCTATTTTCTTCCTCCAATCACTCCCATGTCTCTGCTTCTCCCTCTAAAATTAATAGCCTCTTCTTTGTTAGTTTTACATACCACACATACACACACACATACGCACGCACACAGAAGGAAGGCAAGACACACAGAGAGAGAAGCAACTGGCTCTGTTTTTGTTGTTTGCATAGATATGATTTCAGGGCTGTCTATTTTTTATTGGATAAGGAATTAGGAGCTTGTACCTGAGAGAAAGAGCAATTCTCCCACTATCAGCATTTTTTGGAGCCTGAAGTTCTTTGGGTGACTTCAACCCCTCCCTTCCTTATTAGCGTGTCTATTAATGTTGTCATTGTTCAGGTCTGGTTTAAGCAGCCATTTCTGAGAGTCATAATGTCATAACAGACTTCATGATCCTATGGTTCTAAGAGTATTCCTGTCCCTTATTCCAAGATTTTCCCTAAGCCTTGGTCCATCAATTGTGTTAAAGGTGATCTGTTTGCACTCTTTTCCCCATGATCCTTGATATATGCATTATGTCTCATTTGGTTTTCTGTAATGGTCTCCATTTGCCATAAAGAAACACTTCTTTGATGAAAGGTGAGAGCCACATTAATTTCTAGTATAAGAATATATTTAAGCATTTAGGCCTAAATGGATGCCTCCTCCAAATTCCTTTTCTCTGGTCTCAGGGAACCGTGTTCAAGAGGAGGCAGAAAGAGAATAAGAACCATAGGGGAAGGAGGTCACCAAGAAAACAAGACCTTCTAAATCAACATGAGCACAGCCATATGAACTCATAGAGACTATGGCAGCATGCAGTAGAACTGCATGGGTCTCCATCAGGTCCTGTCTGTATGTATTAACACTTCCAGTTTAGGCTTCCTTTAATGGGATTCTTGAGCATGCAAATAAGTGGGTCTGGTTCTTGGGTTTTCTCTTGAGCTCTTTTCCTCCTGCTTGTTTTGTACAAATCTGATGTGTTAGTTTTTGTTTATCTCATTACATTCATTTTATTTTATTATTATCCCTTAGACGCCTCTTTACAAACAAGAGACAGAGTCTGTTGGAACGGGAGCGAAGGTGGGAAGGAACTGGGAGGAGTAGAAAGAGAGATAACTGTAATAAAGATGTATTGTATAAGTAAAGAAGCTATCTTCAATAAGAGGAAAAAAACAAATATTTTATAAAACTCTATAATTTATACTGTGTGTTTCAGCCACTGATATAAAGGTGCATTGACAATGAGGGTATGTGCCTGTAACACGTCATATTGATTATCACAGATGTTAAACCATGCATATGGCAAGTTAAAATTGTTGGACCTTTGTTAGAATATAACTAAGAGAAAATTCAGACTGTAAGTATTTCATGTTATGTGTGAGTAACTATTGGCTCTCATTTAAGATTGATTTGTAGAAGTGCAAAAAGTGTTTTAGAATGTAGTTAGAAATTATTCTATAAATAAAGGGAATATACAGTAAACATAAAACTTTAGAATATCAAATACTTCAGGTCAGATACTGATAGAAGTCACAATTTACTTTTGTTTGTATTTATTGTTTTTTATTTTTCATATTTTAATTTAATCATATTTCTCCCTTCCTTTTTCTTTTCCTCAAATCCCTCTGTATAATTATCAATGCTTACCTTCAAAGTCAAAGCTTCTTTTCTCATTAATTATTTTGCATGCACATTTTATTTTATATATATATATGTTCTGGCATATATCTTCTTGGCTCCATAAAAAGTCACTTGCATGTATGATTTCAGGGGTGATAATTTAGCATTGGACAACCAATTGGTGTGGTTTTCCCACACCTCCTATGTCCAGGTTCACTCAGTTGCTATAGCGCTTTGTGAAGGGTTAATACTTGTAGAATATTTTCCACCTAGTTTGGCATGTTGGGAAATCATATTAGTGAGACATTTTAAGTATAGCTTCTGATATTAATAGGAAACATAATCTCATACCAAAACCATGATCCCCTAGCTCCTACTCTCGACACTGAGCCTCAGGTGCACAGAAAATTCATTGGTACTGGCTTCCACAACACTAATTTTAACATTTTAAATAAAATATAATTACATCACTTTCCTGTTCTCCTCTTTCCAACCTTTCTCATGACCTCCTTACCCCTCCCAATCCTCCACTCCCACTGTCTTTTAAATTGATGGCATGTTTTTGTTTAATTATTATTTTCACACATACATACATACACAACTACACACATACATACATACATACATACATACAATGTCTGAGTCCATTTTTGTTGCTTTTGCATTTATGATTTCAGGACTGACCATTTTGTTAGCGATAACCAACTAGGAGAGTCTACTCAGGGACAGGCTAATTCTACCTCTCTCAAAAGTTAATCACAATTTTGAACACTTCTTGAATTGCATTGATCAAACATCAATCAATCACATTTACATGTCCTGCTTATTTTTTTGGCTGTTACAATGTTTACTTTTAATTTCATCTTCAAATTGAAATTGAAATTGAGTGTCTTATGACTTCGAAATAAAACTATAGAAGTTCTACTGTATTATATAAATTATAAGATAAGGTTAAATAGTTAATCATGAAAAAGGACTGTAATATTATCATTTAAAATATTAAATTGTAATTCAGGAATGCTAGGGGTCTAGCTATATTGATGTGCAGAAATGCAAACTTGTTTTTTATGTTACTTAAATTCTAGCAGAGCTCTTGCTGTGTTTATTATCAGAATGTGATGTCATTTTGTGTACCAATAATCCTAAAATTCAACCCTTAATAAAACTATGCCTATAATTTTATTTTCTGTAATTTAATTATGTAATGGCTTTCTTTGTAGATTTCACTGTGACATTATTTCTTAGAGAAGCCCAAACAAACTAAATGATGGGTGTCAATAAATGCATAATATAATAAGCAAAACTTGCTACTGACACTTACTTATTCTGTTGACTTTAGAGGCAATAAATATAGTAACACATATTGCATAAAAGTGAGATAGAGCTCAGGCGGGGCAAGATGGCGATACCGGGAGGACTCTCATTCTGAGGAGCAGCACAGCAGGATTGGCACAGTGACCAGAAATCAGAACTCGCGGCCATAAAACACAAGTGATTGTGTTTCACAGGTTAGAGGATACCCCACGGTGGGGGATTCAATCAGCTTTAACTCACCCAGCTAAACCGGAAGAGATCCCGGTTCCGCCAGGCACTTGGTCGTCATACAGTGACCATAACCAAAAAGCAGAGAACAACTCCTTCAGGTAAAATCATCTTCCGGCCAAGGGGATATTCCCTAGCTCAGGACTCCAGGAAGCACAGAAACTAACAGCCAACACCTAAATCAGCCCAATGGGTAGAGGTCAGCGTAAAAGCTCAACCAACAAAAGACAGACCAATATGGCATCTCCAGAACCCAGCCATCCAGGGGCGATGACTTTACATCTATATTGATGAAGAGAATAATAGAGGAAAGAAATAAAATACTTAAAGAATTAGAGGAAGATAAAACCAAACAGATCATGGCTATCCATAAAGAAATGGAGGAAGATAAAGACAAGCAGATTAGGGCCATCCATGAAGAAATACGGGAAGATGCAGCCAAACAGCTTGTGGCCTTCAGAGAAGAAATAATTAAATCACTGAAAGAAATAAGAGACAGAGTTGAAGGAACTAAAAGAAAAAGAGGAAAATACAAGCAGACAGGTGAAGGAAGTAAACAAAACAACTCAAGACCTGAAGATAGAACTAGAAAAATTAAAGAAAACACAAATGGAGGAAATAATGGAGAGGAAGAATTTAGGGAAGAAAACAGGAACTACAGAGGTAAGCATAACCAACAGAATACAAGAAATGGAAGAAAGAATCTCAGGTGTAGAAGATACAATGGAAGAAATCGATGTATCTGTCAAAGAAAATGTTAAATCCAAAAAATTCTTGACACAGACCGTCCAAGAAATCCAAGAAAATATGAAAAGACAAAACCTAAGAATAATAGGAATAGAGGAAAAAGAAGACTCCCTTCTCCAAGGCCCAGAAAATATTTTCAACAAAATCATTGAAGAAAACTTCCTCAAGTTAAAGGAGAAGCCAATAAGGATACATGAGGCCTACAGAACACCCAACAAATTTGACTAGAAAAGAAAATCCTCCCGCCACTTAATAATCAAAACAGTAAGTATACAGAACAAAGAAAAAATACTAAAAGCTGCAAGGGAAAAAGGCCAAGTAACATATAACGGCAAACCCATTAGAATCACACCTGACTTTTCAACAGAAACTATGAAAGCCAGAAGGGCCTGGACAGATATCATGCAGACCCTAAGAGAACACAGATGGCAACCCAGGCTACTATACCCTGCAAAACTCTCAGTCCTCATAGACTCAGAAAACAAGATATTCAATGACAAAAACAAATTTCAACAATACCTACACACAAATCCAGCATTACAGAAGATACTGGAAGGGAAAACACAACCCAAGAAAATTAGCTTCTGTCAAGAAAACACAGGAAATAATTAACCTTACTACAGCAAAACAAAAAGCAACCAAGCACACAACCTTATGAATACAGCCAACATCAAAATCAAAGGATCTAACAGCCACCAGTCATTAATTTCTCTCAACATCAATGGACTCAACTCTCCAGTAAAAAGACACAGATTAACATAATGGATATGTAAACAAAACCCAGCAATCTGTTGCATACAAGAAACACACCTTAGGCACAAAGATAGACATTACCTGAGGGTAAAAGGTTGGAAGACGATTTTCCAAGCAAATGGACCCAAGAAACAAGCAGGAGTAGCCATTCTAATATCTGATGAAATATACTTTCAACCAAAATTAATAAAAAGAAATGAGGAAGGGCACTTCATACTCATCAAGGGAAAATTCCACCAGGAAGACATCACAATCCTGAACATCTATGCCCCAAATAAAAGAGCACCCACATATGTGAAAGAAACATTGATAAAATTTAAACCACATATACATCCCCACACATTAATAGTGGGAGACTTCAACACCCCACTCTCAACAAAGGACAGGTCAACAAAACAGAAATTAAACAAAGAAACAATATCTCTGACAGAGGTCATGAATCAAATGGACCTCACAGACATTTACAGAACTTTACACCCAAACACAAAAGAATTTACCTTCTTCTCAGCACTTCATTGAACCTTCTCCAAAATAGACCATATAGTTGGTCACAAAGCAAGCCTCAACAGGTACAAGGAGACTGAAATAATCCTTTGTATCCTGTCTGATCACCATGGAATAAAGCTGGACTTCAACAACAACAGAAATAGCAAAAAGTCTACACACACATGGAAACTGAACAACTTGTTACTAAATGACTGCTGGGTCAGGGAAGAAATAAAGAAAGAAATTAAAGCCTTTCTAGAACTCAATGAAAATGAAGACACAACATACCCAAACTTGTGGGACACAATGAAGGCAGTGCTAAGAGGAAAGTTCATAGCACTAAGTGCCTTCAAGAAGAAATTCGAGACAGCTCATTCAAGCAACTTAATGGCCCACTTAAAAACCCTAGAAAAAGAAGAAGCAGACACACCAAAAAGGAATAGACGGCTGGAAATAATCAAATTCAGGGCTGAAATCAATCAATTAGAAACAAATAAAACAATTCAAAGAATCAATGAAACCAAGAGCTGGTTCTTTGAGAAAATCAACAAGATTGACAAACCCTTAGCCAAGCTAACTAAAAGGCAGAGAGACACCACCCAAATCAACAAAATCAGAAATGAAAAGGGGATATAACTACAGACACTGAAGAAATCCAAACAATCATTAGGACTTACTTCAAAATTCTATACTCAACAAAATTTGAAAATCTAAATGAAATGGACAATTTTCTTGATCGATTTGACTCACCAAAGCTGAATCAGGACCAGGTAAATCAACTAAATAATCCTATATCCCCCAAAGAAATAGAATCAGTCATCAAAAGTCTCCAATCCAAAAAAAGCCCAGGACCAGATGGCTTCAGCGCAGAATTCTACCACACCTTCAAAGAAGAGCTAACTCCAATTCTCTTCAAACTATTCCACAAAATAGAAACAGAAGGAACATTACCAAACTCATTCTATGAAGCCAAAATCACCTTGGTACCTAAACCTCACAAAGACTCAACAAAGAAAGAGAATTCAGGCCAATCTCCCTTATGAACATTGATGCAAAAATACTTAACAAAATACTTGCAAACCGGATCAAAGAACACATCAAAGATATTATCCACTATGACCAAGTAGGCTTCATCCCAGGTATGCAGGGGTGGTTCAATATACGGAAATCCATCAATGTGATCCACCATATTAACAAACTGAAAGAAAAAAAAAAAAACACATGATAATCTCCCTAGATGCTAAAAAAGCATTTAACAAAATCCAACATCCATTCATGTTTAAAGTATTGGAGAGATCAGGGATACAAGGCACATACCTAAACATAGTAAAGGCGGTATACAGCAAGCCTATAGCCAACATCAAACTGAACGGAGAGAAACTTAAAGCAATCCCACTGAAATCAGGGACAAGACAAGGCTGCCCACTGTCTCCATATCTCTTCAACATTGTGCTGGAAGTCCTTGCTAGAGCAATAAGACAGTCAAAGGACATCAAGGGGATACAGATGGGAAAGGAAGAAGTCAAATTATCACTATTTTCAGATGATATGATAGTATATATGAGTGACCCCAAAAACTCTACCAGGGAACTCCTACAGCTAATAAACACCTTCAGCAAAGTGGCCGGATACAAAATTAACTCAAAAAAATCAGTAGCACTCCTGTATACAAAAGACAAAAGGGCTGAAAAAGAAATTAGAGAAACAACACCATTCACAATAGCCACAAATGACATAAAGTACCTTGGCGTAACCCTAACCAAGCAAGTCAAAGACTTGTATGAAAAAAATTTCAAGTCTCTGAAGAAAGAATTAGAGGAAGATATGAGAAGATGGAAAGATCTCCCATGCTCATGGCTTGGCAGGATTAACATAGTAAAAATGGCCATCCTACCAAAAGCAATCTACAGATTTAATGCAATTCCCATCAAATTGCCAACACAATTCTTTACAGACCTGGAAAGAAAAATTTCTCAACTTCTTATGGAATAACAAGAAACCAAGAATTGCTAAAACAATCCTCTACAATAAAAGATCTTCTGGAGGTATCTCCATCCCTGATCTCAAGCTGTACTATAGAGCAACAGTTATAAAAACTGCATGGTACTGGCATAGAAACAGAATGGTGGATCAATGGAATCGAACAGAAGACCCAGAAATAAACCCACACACTTACGGACACCTGATTTTTGACAAAGATGCCAAAACCATACAATGGGAAAAAGATAGCATCTTCAACAAATGGTGCTGGTCCAACTGGATGTCTACATGTAGAAAAATGAAAATAGATCCACACTTATCACCCTGCACAAAACTGAAGTCCAAGTGGATCAAAGACCTCAACATAAAACAATACACATTAAATCGGCTAGAAAAAAAAAGTAGGGAATACCCTAAAACTCATTGGTACAGGAGAAAACTTCCTGAACAGAACACCAACAGCACAGGCTCTAAGAGCAACAATTAATAAATGGGACCTCATGAAATTGAAAAGTTTCTGTAAAGCAAAGGACACCATCATCAAAACAAAGTGACTGCCTACAGATTGGGAAAGAATCATCACCAACCCTTTATCTGACAGAGGACTCATATCCAATATATATAAACAACTAAACAAGCTGAAAAGCAACAAACCAAGTAATCCACTTAAAAAATGGGGAACAGAGCTAAAGAGAGAATTCTCTGTAGAGGAATATCGAATGGCAGAGAAGCACTTAAAGAAATGCTCAGCCTCATTAGCCATTAGGGAAATGCAAATCAAAACAACCCTGAAATTTCACCTTACACCCATCAGAATGGCCAAGATGAAAAACTCAAGGGACAACACATGCTAGAGAGGTTGTGGAGAAAGGGGAACCCTTCTCCACTGCTGGTGGGAAGGTAAACTGGTACAACCACTCTGGAAATTAATCTGGCACTTTCTCAGACGAATAGGAATAGCGCTTCCTCAAGATCCAGCCATACCACTCCTAGGCATATACCCAAAAGAGGCTCAAGTACACAAAAAGGACATTTGCTCAACCATGGTTTGTAGCAGCTTTATTTGTAATAGCCAGAAGCTGGAAACAACCCAGATGCCTCTCAACTGAAGAATGGATGCAGAAACTGTGGAACATCTATACAATGGAGTATTACTCAGCAATGAAAAATAAGGAAATCATGAAATTTGCAGGTAAATGGTGGAACCTGGAAAGGATCATCCTGAGTGAGTAGTCCCAGAAGCAAAAAACACGCATGGTATATACTCACTCATATAAACATACAATATAGAACAAACCCACTAAAATCTGTACATCTAAACAAACTAAGCAAAAGAGAGGACCCTAACTAAAATGTTCAATCCCCATCCTGAAAGGCAAAGAGGATGGACATCAGAAGAAAAAGAAAATAGGAAACTACCTCGAAACCTGCTACAGAGGGCCTCTGAAAGCCAGAATAAAACAGGAAACAACCTTGAAACCTGCCACAGAGGGCCTCTGAAAGCTTCTGCAGTATAGACTGTCAAAGCAGATGCTGAGCCTGATGGCCAACTGATGGGCAGAGTGAATGGAATTTTATGTAAGAAGTGGGAAATAGTAAGAGCTGGAGGGGACAGGAACTCCACAAGGAGAGCAACAGAACAAGATAATTTGAACACAGGGAACTTCCCAGAAAATCATACTCCAACCAAGGACTATTCGTGGAGATGACCTGGAACCCCTGCACAGGTGTAGCCCATGGCAGTTCAGTGTCCAAGTGGTTTACATAATAATGGGAAGAGGGACTGCCTCTGACATAATCTGATTGGCCTGCTCGTTGATCACTTCCCCCTGAGGGGGGACCAGCCTTACCAGGCCACAGTAGAGGACAATGCAGCCACTTTTGATGAGAACTGATAGACTAAGATCAGAAAGGAGAGGAGAACCTCCCCTATCAGTGGACTTGGGGAGTGGCATGCATGCAGAAAGGGGAGGAAGGGTGGGATCGCAAGGGGAGGAGGGAGGGGCTTATGGGGGGATACAAAATGAATAAAGTGTAATTAATAAAAAAAAAGAAAAAAGTGAGATGGATATAATAAACATCATAGATAAAAGCTGAAAAACTTATAAGAGATATTTGAATATGTCAGTTTTCAGGATATTTACCTATATCATTATCTAATTTTTATAATGACACTACATTGCAATTTAATGAAAGTCTTAATGCCATCTGTGTTGCAAAATATATTCTTAAGTAATTAAAATTAATTTATAAAAAACAGAAAAACAGGACACACTAATATAGCAAAAAATGTCATGGATCGCTCCTGCTTATCTTAAAGAATAAATATTTGAGTGTTGTTAAAATTTACATAAAACATGAAAATGAAATTGAAAATGAAATTCTTTACCTCTCCCTATTAGTATGCTTGTATTCTTTTCTGCATTTATTATTTTTTCTTTTTTGAGTAAATTTTTATTTCTTACATTAATTACATTTTATTTGCTTTGCATCCCCTGTGTAGCCCCCTTCAAAATTCTCTCCCAATCCCACTCTCTCTTCCTCATCTCCTCCCTGCCTCTCTCCAAGTCCATTGATAGAGGAGATCCTCCTCCCCTTCCATCTGACCCTTGCTAGGCAGGTCTCATCAGGTCTGGCTGCAATGTCCTCCTCTGTGGCCTGGCAAGGCTGCTCCCTCCTCAGGGAGGTGGTCAAAGAGCAAGCCATTGAGTTCATGTCAGAGACAGTCCCTGTTCACCTTACTAGAGAACCCACTTAGATACTGAGCTGTCATGGGCTATATCTAAGCAGGGGTCCTAGGTTATATCCAGGAATGGTCCTTGGTTTCAGTATCAGTCTCAGAAAGACCACTGTGTCCAGATTTTTTGATTCTGTTGCTCTTCTTGTGGAGCTCCTATCCTCTCCAGGTCTTACTATCTCCCTCTTCTTGAACATGATTCCCTGCACTCTGCCTAAGGTTTGATTATGAGTCTCAACATTTGCTTTGAAATACTGCTGGGTAGAGTTTTTCAGAGGCCCTCTGTGGCAGGCTCCAGTCCTGATTCCTATTTTCTCCTTCTTCCAAATTGAGGATTGATCATCTTATCAAGGGTCCTCCTTCTTGTTTAGCTTCTTTACATGTACAGATTTTAGTATGTTTATCCTATCTTATAGGTCTAGTATCCACTTGTAAGTGAGTATATACCGTGTGTGTCTTTCTGCTTCTGGAATGCCTCACTCAGTATGATCATTTCTAGATCCCACCATTTGCCTGCAAATTTCATGATTACCTTGTTTTTAATTACTGAGTAATATTCCTTTGTGTAAATTTCTGTATTCATTCCTCCATTGAGGGACATCTGGGTTGTTTCCAGGTTACTATAAATAAAGCCACAAGCCTACCATAGAGGAACTCTGAAAGACTCCACCTAGCAGTATAACAAAGCAGATGCTGAGACTCATAATCAAACCTTGGGCAGAGTGCAGGGAATCATATGAAAGAAGGGGGAATTAGTAAGACGTGGAGAGAACAGGAGCGCCACAGGACCAAATATATCTGGGCACAGGGGTCTTTTCTGAGACTAATTCTCCAATCTAGGACTATGCATGGAACTCCTGTTCAGATATATCCCATGGCAGCTCAGCATCTAAGTGGGTATTCTAGTAAGGGGAACAAAGACTGTCTCTGACATGATCTCAGTGGGAGCTCTTTTACTGCTCACCATCTACCCCCTCCCCCGACGGAGGAGCAGCTTTGCTAGGCCACAGAGGAGAACATTGCAGCCAGTCCTGATAAGACCTGATAAATTACAGTCAGATGGAAGGGGAGGAGGACCTCCCCTATCAGTGGACTTAAAGAGGGGCAGGGAGGTAATGATGGAGGGAGGGTAGGATTGGGAGGGAATGAGGGAGGAGACTACAGCTGGAATACAAAATAAATAAACTGTAATTAGTATAAAAAAGTAAAAATTTAAAAACAAACAAACAAACAAATAAAGCCTCTACAAACATGGTTGAACATATGTTCTTGTTGTCTACTTGAACAAATTTTGGATACATGCCTAAGAGTGGTATAGCTGGATCTTGAGGGAAGCGTTATTTCCAATTGTCCACAATAAGCCCCAGATTGATTTCCAAAGTGGTTGTACCAGTTTGCATTCCCATCAGCAATGCAGGAGGGTTCTCCTTTCTCCATATTTTCTCCAGCATGTGTTGTCACTTGAGTTTTTGATCTTAGCCATTCTGATTGGTGTATGGTAAAATCTCAGGGTCGTTTTGATTTGCATCTCCCTGATGGCTAAGGACCTTTGAGCATTTAAGTGTTTCTCTGACATGCAATATTCCTCTACAGAGAAATAGCTGTTTAGCTCTGTACCCAATTTTTTTATTAGAATGCTTGATTTATTGCTTTTCAACTTCTTTAGTTCTTTATATATTCTGGATATCAGCATTCTGTCAGATATAGGGTTGGTGAAAATCCTTTCCCAGTCTGTAGGCTGTCAGATATAGGTTTGGTGAAGATCTTTTCTCAGTCTGTAGGCTGCCGTTTTGTTCTGAGGACCCTGTCCTTTGCTTTGTGCTTGTGTTCTTATGCAGCTAAAAAAATCTCTAGAATTTTCAATGAAATATTGGTGTTCATTCAGGAATTTAATATTAATCCTAAAAATTTTATATTATTGATGTGCCCTTTAAGCTAAAAGTTTTGACTTAAAAGCCTAAATATAAACTGAGGCAATAGATCCTTATAATTGTACAAATATACAACCTCACTTTTATAATTTCAAATAACTTTTTAGGCCAAAGAAAACTTGAATTCATCCCAAGCATGGTACAGGAAAAAAACGTTCAAAAAACTCTGTAACTTTGAATCTTTTTAAAAATAACTAATGCACCTTATTTTTAAGAGAACAAATTCCGAGCTACCACAGGCCACATCCGAGCAGAAGTTCTAGGTTATATCCATAGATGGTCCTTGGTTGAGTGTCAGTCTCAGAAAAGACCCTGTGCCCAGAAATATTTGGTCCTTGTAGAGTTCCTATCCTTTCCATATCATACTAACTCCCCTTCTTTCATATGATTCCCTGCACTCTGCCGAGGGTTTGATTATGAGTCTTAGTATCTGCTTTGAAACACTGCTAGCTAGAGTCTTGCAGATGCCTTCTGCGGTAGACTCCCAAATGAAAGGGAAGGAGGTCCTCTCTTATCAGTGGACTTGGAAAGGGGCAGGGAGGAGACCAGGGAGGGAGTGTGGGGTTGGGGAGAGAATGACGGAGCGGGATACATCTGGGACACAGAGTTAACAAAATGTAACTAAAAAGAAAAATAAAATAATAAAAAAAAGAGAACAAATTCTCATTGTGCTCTAACACTTATATATTAGGCTCAAAACTATTTTTTCTTTAACTTTTGGTTTATGAATGTAATATAATTGCATCATTTATACCCTCCCTCTAAACATTACCATTTATTCTCCCTGCTCTCTCACAATCAAAACGTATTTTCATTAATTTTATTACAAGTATATATATATATATGTAAACTTAAATATAAACTTCTTAACTGTATGATGCCAAGCATGTCTGTTTTCTGGAAATTTTAAAAGAATCCTCACATGATAGGACAAGCTTCTGCCAAGAACTTATTCATGTAAGAATGTGCAATCATTGAGGCTGTTACAACAATAATCGGAAATGGAATATTCCAATATTTACCAAATTAAATCTAAAAATGAGGTGTTGTCTATCATGACTTGCTCTTATGATAATTTCTAGTGTATCATCATTTGTAACATTAAATTAGAAAGAACCCAAAACATGAATTATAACTATACTGAACAACGATGAGTATCCGTAGGAAATAAATATGAATCTCGGCAGAATCAACAGAGAAATTACTTAGCATTTCTCAGTCTGATGTTGTCTTTTAAAAAATAATGGCTACATTAAATTGCCACTCAAAAATATTAGCCAAACTTTTTCATAACATGCTGTAACTAGATTTAAACTGTATTTTTATTCTGGTTTTATGATTCTTAAGTAATTTTTAACTTCATGGCTCTCATAGAACAAGAAAGCACAAGTAGAGATCAGGCATGAAGTATTTGTATATGTACAATCACAGAAGTATGAAGTTTCAGTCAAGCAAATGAAAAGCCAATAGAAAATTCATGAAAGTATGAAAATCTTTTCAGAAACGTTTACCTCAATTTGAATTTTGAAAAAGAAATTAAGCAGAGTTTAATAATATAGAAGAAGGTATTTCAGAAAAGAAGCAGTGTGTGACATGAGAAACTCATACTTTCTGAGGTTTTTACTTTACATATCAAGTTAATTTTAATATATAGACATGTATATTTTACCTGTTTTAAAATGGAATTGTAGCTAGATGTGGTGGTGTGTGCCTTTAATCCTAGCACTGGGGAGGCAGGTGGATCTCTGTGAGTTTGAGAAAAGCCTGGTCTACAAAGCAAGTTCCAGATCAAAATTAGAGAGAGAGAGAGAAATAGATATGTAAAGAAACTACACTTGATTATGTTTTAAGCATTTTGCCTGCTCATTAATCTGACAGGTTACAACTCTTTTAGGAGTCAACACTGATCATGAAAAAAAAAAAGTTCCAGAAGAGATGGGAATGGAAATAGAGATGATGGAGATATACAAGAAGGTGATAGAAATAGAGATGATGGAGATGAAAGAGATAAGACAGAAAACAGATATGGTGGTGCTAATAGGAGGTTTATGAAAGCAAGAGAGTAGAACAACAGTGTGAACAAGAGAAAAATAATTCAGAATTGAGCTCTTTGCTGTGTAACTATGGATCTTTATAGTGTTCTTTTCGGGAGCTCTCATACACACACATACTACTGTAGTCTTCAGTAGCCTAACATATCAGTAAACTTAGAAGACTTCCCAATGAATGCCTATATTATAAGTGTAAACTTATTTATGGCAGTTTAGTACAACTTCAAATGCGTATTTTTTCCTCTGCAAAAGAAAACATAAAATGCTTTTAAAATGCAAGCTACAATTATCTTTCTGTTACAATTGTGACTAAATGAACAACCATCAATTAGCACTGGGATGTCCAATATGAGTCACAATCTAGATGATTCTAAGCCTTTTAAAAACAAAGATATTTGACACTCATTAAATGGACAACCACTGAGATTAGTTTACATCCAAATTATAGTAAAACAAAGTGCTGCACAGAAAAGAAACAAAATAGCACCTTTGACCAGTTTCTGGAAAAGTCATCTTGGAAAACCGTTACATGCATTCTTGTGTTAGACTACTAGGACTGTAATGATAAAATATTAAAATGACAATAACATTTTCTAAGTTGTAAAGATCAACAAATCCAGGTGAAGATATTGCTGTGTGGCTGAGGCTGTAAGTGCAACACTCAGAGACAGCAGAAGGCTTTGTCAGAAGCTCAAGTCATTCTACATAGTGCCATATATTATGCCTTTCAGACTGGGTTACCTGCAACCCTGTCTCAAAACAAATGTGTGAGAAAGTAAGTAAATAAGTAAACTTAAATGTAGAATAAATTGCATCCATTTTATCTTTATCAAACAACAACAAAAAAACCAATACAAATAGAAGAATGTGTATATATCTTCAGTTATGTAGATTTGACATTTTTATAAAAATTAAAATTATTTTATATTATTTTTATAATACATAATGTTAGGAATTTAAAATAATGCTATTGATTAAATGAAGTGAATGTACATGCAATCATGAAGTGTTCCTATTTGAGGAATTTTTTTGGTATAACCTAAAGAGACTGTTTATTTTAATTTTAATTTTTTTATATTATTTACAGTTTATCTACTTTGTATCCCAGCTGTAGTCTCCTGTCTCTCTTATCTCCTCCCATGCCCCTCTCCAAGTCCACTGATAGGGAAAATCCTCATAACCTTCCATCTGACCTTAGCCTATCAGGTCTCATGAGGACTGACTGCACTGTCTTCCTCTGTAGACAGGCATGGCTGCTCCCCCCTCAGGGGGAGTTGATCAAACAGCCAGCCATGCAGTTCATGTCAGAGACAGTCCTTGTTCCCCTTAATAGGGTACTCATTTGGATACTGATCTGCCATGGGCTACATTTGAGCAGGGGTTCTAGGTTATCTCTTTGAATGGTCTTTGGTTGGAGTATCAGTCTCAGAAAAGAGCCTTGTGCCCAGATTTTTTTTCCCTCTGTTGGTCTCCTTGTGGAGCTTCTGTCCCCTCCAGGTCTTACTGTACCTTTTAACCCTTCAAAGCTTCTTAGGAATGGGAATGTAGCTTAGTGACAGAGCATTCCATTCACATGTTGTCACAGTCAGGGTTACTATTGCAATGATGAAACACCAAGACCAAAACAAATTGATGAGGAAACGGTCTACATGACTTATACTTCTACATTACTATACATCATTGGAATAAGTAAGGACATGAAATCAAGTATGTAGGAACCTGATCACATGAATTAATACAGAGGCAATGGAACATGGCTTCTTACTGGTTTTCTCCACTTGGCTTGTGCAGCCTGCTTTCTCATAGAACCCAAGACAAGGACATCAAACCCAGAAATGGAAGACCCAATAATGGGTTGCACCCTTACACTGCAATTAAGATTAAGAAAATACAGCAGAGCTCCTGGAATCAAGCCTTCTTTTAATTATTACCATGTTGGTGACAACAAAATTCTATGTCACCGCTTAGTCCTTGATAGTAGGAATTTTGGGCCAAGTAATAAGTGTTGGGGCCACATTGCTCATGCTCTATCAAATAGTTCTTATTATAAGTATGTTATAGCCATGTCTATATTATTATGAATAAAATAAATTTGTTCAACAACAACAAAAATACAGCAGAGCACTGCCAGACTTTACAGAGGCAATTTCACTCTCAGTTGAGATTCCTTTCTTTCAGACAGTTCTAGTTATGTCAAGCAGACATAAAACTAGGAAGAACATATATGTAAAGAAAAGAATTCCATCTTAAGTATAATGAATCACAAGAAGAAGGAAATATAAAGGAAATGTAAAGTACATAAAAAGCAAAGTTGAAAATCTGATAAAAGGTCATATGTAGAGAAATAGAGATAGACTTTTAAGAGCCTAACAATAAAATCATGAGCCAATAAGCAAAATTTCCACAGTATAGACTCATCTATATTACGAAATACATATATATTTAGAGAATACATACAAATATAAGAAGACAAAAATAAAGCACAAGAAACCATAGGGATTTGAGACACACAAATTTGCACACATGAAACACCCACAAAAAAGTCAGAAACCACGATGCATACATATATGTATATCCATACACATATATACTATATACATACACATATATGCTATATTTGTACAAATGTGTGTAAAAAGATCTGTAATTAAAAATTTAAAGCAAAATAATGATTCTACAAAATTTGGGAGGGATATTCCAAAAATCACAGTTTCCATATCAACATTATTGAGTTGTTTAGTTGCAGGGAGACATTACTATTAGAATGGAGTTGCTATAATCAAGGAATTTGTAGGCTAGTGAAATCACATGCAGAATTTATTTTTATACATGTTTAAAAATCTATAGCCAAACTTTGTTGGTTTCAGAAATGAATCTGTAATGAGTATACTGTATTGCGCTCTGATTATTGAACATTGAATTTGACACACCTGATAAAGAATTTTTATGTCCCTTTACTCACTTCCTGCTTGTGCTTTTAAATTTAAGCAAAGAAAATCCATAGCCTTGAATGAGTTTCATGTAGTTTACTTTATATAAAAGGTATTTAATAGCAAATTTTTCTAAAATAAAACTTGGTAATTATGCAAAATATAAAGGCTTAAAATATTTTCTTTAAAAAGAAACATTTTCTTTTGTATATTTTAACATACAGATTAAATACTTCATTTCAAAATTTCACTTAAAGAAAAATATTTCCTTACTGTAGTTATAAATTGTATATACTTTATACATATAATTGAAAACAAGTTTGGCGTTATTGTGATAAGTCCAAAATGTGTGATAGAATTCAAAAATGTAATCCTTGTGAGGAAATAATGGAAAGGTGAAATTCAGAATTCAAAGTGTAGGAATGTTATGGGAGAAGATCAGAATGGGATTTTATAATCAGAATAAATCTGTTACATGTACAAAATTGTCATGGAAGAATTTCAATAGCTTTTAAATATTTAAAAAGCTTGTATGCATCCATCAGAATGGCTAAGATCAAAACCTCAACTGATAGTACATGCTTGTGGAGAAAGCGGAAGTGGTCTCCATTGCTGGCGGAAATGTAAACTTGTACAGAAAATTTCTAAATCAGTCTGGCACTTTCTCAGGAAACTGGGAATAGGGCTACCTCAAGACCCAGCTGTAACACTTTTCGGCATATATCTGAAAGATGCTCAACCATACAACAAGGACATTTGTTCAACTATGTTCGTAGCAGCTTTATTTGTAATAGCCAAAATCTGGAAACATTCTAGATGCCCCTCAACTGAGGAATGAATACAGAAATTGTGGTTCACTTTCACAACGGAATACTACTCAGCTATTAAAAACAAAGAAATTATGAAATTTGCAGGTAAATGGATGAAACCAGAAAAGATCATCCAGAGTTAGGTAACCCAGAAGCAGAAAGACAAAAATGGTATATACTGACTTATAAGCAGATAGTGGCCATATAATAGGATAAACATACTAAAATCTATAGTCCCAAAGAAGCTAAACAATGAGGAGGACCCTAGAGAAGATGCTTAATCCTCATTCGGTAGACATCAATAGTGGGAGTAGACAGGGAACAGAACAGGAACCTTTTACAGAGGGTCTCTGAAAGACTGCCCAGTAGGGCATTGAAGCAGATGCTGAGACACATAGCCAAACTTTGGGCAGAGTGCAGAGAATCTTATTGAGAAGGGGGAGATAGAAAACCTGGAGAGGAAAAGAGCTCCACAAGGAGACCAACAGACCCCAAAAATATGGACCCTGAGGGGCCTACAAAGACTGATGAATTAACCAAGGTCCATGCATGGAGAGGACCTAGACCTCCTGCTTAGATGTAGCCCATAGGGATCTCAGTCTCCACGTGGATCCACTAGTAAGAAGAACAGGTCCAGTCTTTGGCATGAATTTGGTTGTCTGCTCTTTAATCACTCCCTGGCGAGGTGGCCTTACTAGGCCACAGAGAAAGGAGATCTAAACAGTACTGATGAGACCTGATCAGGTAGGGTCAGATAGTACGGGAGAAGGACCTCCCCTATCAGTGGACTAGTGATAGGATATGGGGGAGAAGAGAGAGGGTGGGTGGGACCAGGAGGAAACAGGGAAGGGTCTATAACTGGGATTAAAAAATGAATAAATTCTAATAATAATAATAAAGATATGATAGTAAATAAATAAAATTAGCTATGAAATATAAAAATAACCTAATACAACCTAATTTCTTAGTTAAAAAAGCTTGTATGATTAAATTATAAATTCTAACACATAATTCATACAAAATGCACAAACAATAAAAAATGATCATGAATATATTCATTTCCCTTTAAACAGAATCATATCAATTCACATAATGTTAGTGTATTCATATATACTATAAAAAGTAATAAAATTCATCTCAGCAACATTCAGTATCAAGACATCCATTTATACTGCTTTCCATCTGTGATATATGAATAAGGTCTAACTTTGAATTCTTAAAAGCTTAAAGTGATCGCTCATTTTCTATAAAATTATCCATCACTTTCTTATCTAAATATTGACTTAGATGTTACAGACACATTAATATAGTCAAACCACACATTTATTCCACAGTTTAGTAACTTCTTTATAATTTCTCTTTAGCCTATTAAAATACATTTTACACTCAAGCTTCACTTAATAGTTCAAACAATTTCATTATTACTCATAATTTTTTACATTATCAACAGAAAATAGCACAGGAGAGTTCTCCACGCATTCTGTGCTACGGATGGCTTGAATAAGTTTCCTCATGCAAGGATCTGTAGCAGGCAATCACTGCAAGTGTAGTCTTTCAAACTCTGTCAGTTCTTAATTGCAGTAAACAAGTAGAAGTTCATGAAATATAGAAGTCAACACTCTTGTAAGCTTTTGGTCGATTCTTGGATGTTAGAAATCCACAACTAATTAAAATCTACCAATAGCCTTTCTTTAAACAATGTCTATTCTGAAAATAAATAAATAAATGAATAAATAAATAAATAAATAAATAAATAGATAGATAGATAAATAAATAAATAAATAAATAAATAAATGGAAAAGAAAAAAGTCTTTCAAGTCTTATGTTGCTTTCTCCAGTGAGATCTTTATAACACCGGTTCAAACAATGCTGATGGCTGTAACAATTACCAGTATCACAGTAAACCTGCCTATACAACCACTAACACTAATTTAGTTATTACAACATTCTAAGATGTTTTTTAACACTTTATGTGGATTATCTCAAAATGTACTCTGAACAGATAATGTAAATTTTATTATAAACAAAAGCACTTCTTTAGCTATTTTAAATATTTAATAAAAGATAAAAATAGAATTGGAAACCTATGGAAAATTCATAAATATTTCCCTACTTAATGACAACATTATGAAAAATTCATGCTACATGACAAAAACAGAAAAACAATCCAAAGGGCTCTTATTTCTGTTTTGAAGCATTAAATATTTTGATAAACAATTACTGAAGTCAAAACTAAACACTTTTTGTTCAGTGTAAAACAAGTGTCCATAAACAATGATTAAAAAAATAAAGCATTATATAAAATTATATTATATTGGATTTTTACTTGCTCTTTTACATATTCCTTAATGACATTTGAACAAGTGTCTATCTCTCAACTGTCTCCCATTTATTGTGGAAGACCAGAGAGAAAGAATATAGGAGCAGGAAGCTGGGAAGCTGGGGTGTGAAAACTTCTCCAGGACAATGTACAAGTCTTGTAATCAGGAACTCACAGCAGCGGAATATGCTTCAATGGGTCTGCACCTATCAACAGTCAGTAATGAATGCACGGTAGTGCCTAGGTCATACTCCTACTACTCACTGGTGATCTATAGTCTTTTGATAGATTCAGGAACAAAGGGAATTATTGCCTTCAGCTGTATACCAATAGACCACGCCAGGCTCCAGTGTCTGTTTCTAGTTCTGTGGTTAAACAGATGACCTTAGTTAACCTAAATGGTTAACACGTCTAGAATCAGAAAAGCTACTGATTGGTTAAGATGTGGTGGTGGTTGATAGAGATAGAAAATAAAGAAGAAGCAGGAACAGAAACTATAATCTAGTATATACATTTATGAAATTACCAAGTAATAAAATTCATCATCATAATAAGCATAAAATATGAAATTTACTAGCATAATATAAAATATAGACCTATTATAACACATAACTTACAAGAAAAGATTAGTCCAATAGCAGAAAGAACATCTAACATGCAAAAAATATTGTCTACATTATAAAAACTGTATATGATACATATATAGTTTATCACAGAAAAACTTTGTCTACAATAAGTTAATCTTGGCTAGACTTATTTTTATTCCAGTGAGAACATGTGTTTATGACTACAGTTTTATAGCTTGCTTTATGAACTTATTGCTCATCTATGTAAAGAAATTCAAGTTACCGAAGCTTATAATAAATTCAGTATCTAAAAAATAAATAAATAAATTCAGTATCTGATCATCATATCATCATATGCAAATTATGTAGACTGTTGACTGCCCCCCCCCAAAATAAAAAGCATAGAATCCATGAGATTAAGGTGTTATTTCTATTTGGAAATTTTCAGAATAAGTTACTAGCTTCACTTAAGCATTTGATTCAGATCAACATACATTGCTCTGGAAGTCATAAAATTGAGAGGCTTGTCCAGTTCCCCAAAATCAGACACTACAGTTAGGGTCCCAATCATACTGTCTGCTTCTTTACATTAGTATACAGGGCTGGAGAGATAGCTAGTGATTGAGAGCACTGTCTACTCTTCAGAGGACCTAGAGATATCTTCCAAACCAAGAGAGAAACCAACAACCATCCATAACTTCACTTCCAGAGAACCAAATGCCTGCTCTGGCCTCCTCAGGCACACTGCATATACATGTTACACTGATACACATGCAGGTAAATCACTCTTACACATAACATTAAATCAATAAATCTTTAAAATAAAAAAATAACTGTGTAATTCTCTGTCTTCTTTATTAGGCCTAACACTTCTGAAATTCATTTAAACTGACTATATATATATATATATATATATATATATATATATATATTTTTTTTTTTTTGTTATCACTTCTAATGATGATCCAAAACAAACTCTAAAGTTAACATAGAGAATGTTCTAAATGTTTTTGCATGAGGATGTAACTAGAAATAAATTATGTAAAATAAAGCTCAATAATTCACAAAATATCACAAACCAGGTTTCTACATTGAGAATTTTGATCTACTCGGTGAACTGACAACTAACAATCCATACAGCTGAAGTGCATTCCTCTTAAAAAAAAATGAGTAGACTGAGTCATGGTTTAATCAACTTACCCCCTCTTTGGAATAAACAGAGATAAACTTTTACAGAAAGAGTAATTTTAAAATCTCATTTAAAATATTCAGATATTAAAACTGCATGCCAAGCTACTTTAAAAACATAATTAAAAGTCTGGTATGACTTTAATCTTTTGATCTCTATGAGAACATAGATATATGAGTAAACATTTTCAGGAAATCATTTCACCTGAAAAATCTGAAAATAAATTATGGTACATTATTGCAAACCGGAAATCTTACTTGCAAATGTAACTTCCTTTTATATGACTCTCCTTAGCTATATAATACCTTTCAGAAGATAATTTATTCTGCCTTTATGTCAAGTGCAATAGAAATACAAAATACCTGCACACGGGTGCTATTGCACAGATTTTGACTCCCTCGCCCTCACATCTAGCACTTCTTTGCAGATTCTGGATCATGTTGTGATGTCTATGATCCTACAACTTATTCAACCACTGTCAGCAGGTATCTGCAGGTGTTTGCCCAGAGAGAGTTACTGACAGTTTATTGCAACACAAAGTACTTTCTTTGGCAGTGAAATTTAGCTGCAAAACAACTACAGAAGTGATGCTCTAAGACAAACGATGCTTCTCACGCTGTGGACGCTTAATTATTTATTCCTGGTCACGTCAAGAGTAAGTATTTTCTGAGGTGCATTTCCCATAGAAGATATAGTTATCAGATTTTAGTTTCTCCAGATCCCACGAATGTGCTGGAAGCACTAAAACAGTACCATGTGCCTGTGGACATTTAACTTCTGACATTTGTGAAGGCTTCTTTGTGAATGCACTCATTGTACTCTGACTGGGAGTTTCTGGCAGATCCCCAAGATGCAGCCTCGAATCCTGCTGCAGCAATCTCCATTTGCATTAGAAGGAGGTCAGAAACACGGATTCCCAAGGTGGAGTGTATGTGCTTTTTGCCATACACAATGGTTTAGCCTATACACAAGTACAAAGAGATATAAATGGTTCTGTACCTTTTAGAGCTATAAGAAAATTTTCTGGGTTCATGCTTTTATGTTCTAAAATATTTATATAATAGATTTGCATTATGCTTCAGATTTTCGTGTTATATGTGAAAGAGTAGATGTGATTTTTCTTCTGATATTATGTTATTATGGCGTATATATGATGCTTCTATGATTCTTATTACATGCAAATATTTATTAACAACTATTAAAATTCAAACACAAGAAAATATGTTAATACACATATTTTAATAATGTTTTACACTGTGTGCGCCTGTTTGTGTGGCACGCGTGCGTGTGTGTGTGTGTGTGTGTGTGTGTGTGTGTGTGTGTGCATGTTTCAGCATGGGGTCAGAAGAAAAGCGGCAAAACTTGGTTTTCTCCTTACACCATGTCACCATGTGAACTCCAGGGAACAGAATCAGGTAGTGATCTTGGGAAAAAAAAAATTGGGAGCATATTTTCTCTTAAAACCAACAGGCAATACTGGCTATGGAATCAAGTAGGTAATTTTCCCTTTCTATCCCATACTCCGATTCCAATTCCAGAGTCTTATCATTTGCCCTATGGCAAACATCATGTAGGACTCTGTAGTCCTTCTCATCCTCCATTCCCTGGGGACTTCAAAGATCTTCATGGCAGCAAAGCTTTTCTCCTCACTGTGAACACTTTCATTCACTCATAGTTCTAAGCCCATCCCCATTCCTTTCTCCCAAAATCTAGAAAGAAGTTCTACCTGAGATCTGGATGGCCACAGCTACAGCGATGGCAAAGTACTCAGTGCCTGGTAACACATAACCGCTACAGCTCCAAAACACCAGGAGCTACAACAGAAACCAAGGAAAAGAAAACACACACAGCAAAGGCAGAGCCAGATATTAACAGCTAAAGTTCAATCACCTGAACCCCAGAGCCCAGATACCAGACTGAAAATACCATCAATAACTTCTAGAACATGTTTAATTTAGAGCCCAGCAACCTAACAGTAGACTCTGGGAAATGCAATATAGCTGAAACACTTGACAAGAACTTCAAAATATCCATAATGAATATGTCCAAGGACTTTAAAGAAAATATGAATAAATCCATTAATGAAATTTATGAACATTCAAACAGTACAATAAAATGAAAAAAAAAAAAAAAACTTGAACAGGAACCACAGAGGCAAACCTCTCCATCAGAATACAAGAGATGGAAAAGAGAACCTCTCACAGATGCTAGCCCAGACCTGGCAACATTTTAAATTACAATATATGGAGAAAGAAACATTATAGCTCTATAGAAGACAAAAAAGGAAAGAAGAAATGTTCTTTCTACATTAAATAAATGCAGGAAATTATTACAACATAATTTTTATTTAGCCAGCTAGTATTTTTAAGGTATAATCACTATGCTGCACAGATTTTGAGTTAATCTATTTCTCATACTTTTAAAACCCAATAAAGCCAATCACTTGCCAATCTGATGACTCCCAGGGTAGCTTCTGCTCCATCTGTTCCTACAGCCAAGAGTTCATCACCATCTTGCCTTTCTCAGGCACGTGGCCAGCTATCCTCTCAGCATCCAAGAACACATCTGTTTTCCTCCAATCTCCTGGCAAAAGGCCTAAAGGCCTTCCTTACTTCCCTTCCTAGAGTTTCTTTCTCCATACTCTCTACCTGGAGTCCCACCTTTGACTCCCTGTCCTGCCTACCTGATTGGACAATCAGACCTTTACTGACTACTGCTATATCCACACAAGACATTGCTCCACAATTCCCCCTTTTAGTCTAATAAAAGACCTCATTATATACACCTATACTGCTCCACCATCCTACATGGTCTGGCTTCAAGCATCCTGGATGCTCTTCCTCATCAGAGCCTGCACCAAGGAGAAATTAAAAGAAAGCTTCTGATCTCAGTTGGTCCAACAATTCAGACTGCCAAAAACAGGACTTCTACTAGGCTTGAAATTTCTCAAAATTAAAAGACTAGACCACAAATGTTATTGCTAGCTAATTTAGCATTTTTTTTTACAATTTTATTTTGGGCCCACATAAGGGATTTTTTTTAACCATCAAATCATTGAGAAACAGCCATGAAAAGAATAATGTCCTATTTCCATGAAGGGAGTTTGGGTAGGTTTTTGTTTGTGCTCTTGGGCTATGGATGTTTATTGTCATTAGGAAATGGTTTTAAATTATTAATGATCTTATTCAGAGAAAAGACGATTCAAGGATTTCTGTCTCTTCTTTTTTCTTTTCTCTATCTCTTTTTCTTTTGTAGGTAAGGAGAAATGGGTTGAAAAGAAAATGGGAATATAGAAATATAAGAATAAATAAATATATTTATTATAAACTATATAATAAATCATTATTATATTTGTTATAAATATAACAAAACAAAAGGTAAATTATTAAATCTACCTTAAAGATATTGTTATATTTATACAAGGTCATTTTGATACATGTTTATGAATTTTGCTATAGTAATATAAATTCAAGGTTACTTTCAATACTGACTTATATTAGTATGTGTGATACTTTATATATTTATTATCAGTTTAATATACAGTTTATTATTTGAACAATCTCAAGAGTCACTTATACATTAACAATTTGGAATATGCTCCTAGTAATTTGTTTTTCAAAACAATTTATTGAAGACATATTAAAAATCTGGAAATAATTCACATCGCAGCTAAGTACTAAGAATATGTACATCATTATACATTTATTTCACTTTTTTATAAACTTTGATAAAAGTCCCAAATATCCATTTGAAAAAAACATCATAGTTAAGTCATAGAAATAGGTCCCATGAATCCTTGTAATTCAGAGCATTGTCTAGAATCTAGAATTTAGACTGTGCTCTCTGAGTAAAATATAGAAAACTATTAACTTAAGTGGAAATTTCTGGTTTCTTTGAAGACTGAATTTTGTCATGTGATGTTTTTGCTGCAAAGTGGACACATGATGTTGCCCTGATTGGCTTATGTTTTGCTTCCACCTCTCACATGTGAGGGGCTTGACTTTGGCCAGCTGAGAACATTCAAGGGTGGGATTTAAGGACTTATATAGAGGCTCACACACAGGAAACATCCATCGGTTTTCGGATAGCTGTTCTGATCTTCCAGCTGTAACACTTGACTTCATAGAGGGAAACATTCCAGAGAGCTTCTTTGAGCAATTCAATAGAGTCTTTCACTGCTTCCTGTTGACCTTTGAAGTGAACTACTGGTATTCTGACAACTGAGTCTGGTAATACCCTAATGACCCATTGACCCTGAACAGCTGGAAGTCGATAAAGGAGAACTACAGCATGTGTTGTGCCTTGAGTTTTTGATCTTAGTCATTCTGATGGGTGAAAGGTAGAATCTTTGAGTATTTTTGATTTGCATTTCTCAGATGACTAAGACCTTTGAGCATTTCTTAAAGTGTTCCTATGCTATTCCATATTCTTCAATTGAGAATTCTCTCTTTAGCTCTGTACCCCATTTTTTAACTGAATTACTTGGTTTGATGGTGTTTAACTCCTTCAATTCTGCATGTATTCTGGGTATTAACACTATCAGATGTTGGGTTGCTGAAGATCTTTTCCCTATCTGTAGGTTGCCATTTTGTTTTGTTGACAGTGTACTTTGCTTTACAGAATATTTTCAGTTTCATAAAATCCTATTTATTGATTGTTGATCTTAGAGCCTTTGCTGCTGGTGTTCTGTTCAGGAAGTTGTCTCCTGTGCCAATTAGTTCAAGGTTCTTCCCCTCTTTTTTCTTCTAACAGATTTAGTGTGTCTGGTTTTATGTTAAGGTCTTTGATCTGCTTGGACTTCACTTTTGTGCAGGGTAATAAAAATAGATCGATTTGCATTTTTCTATGTGTAGATATACAGTTAGACCAGTACCATTTGTTGAAGATGCTATCTTTTTTTTCCCTTTTATGGTTTTGGCTTCTTTGTCAAAAATCAAATATCCATACATGTATAAATTCATTTCTGGATTTTTGATTTGAAGCAGAAGCTGAGACTCATAGCCAAACTTTGGGCAGAGTGCAAGAAATCTTACAGAAGAACAGGAGAGATAAGACCTGGAGAGGGCAGGAGCTCCACAGGAGACCAACAGAGCCAAAATGTATGGGCCCAGTGGTGGTCTGCAGAGACTGATGAATCAACCAAGAACCATGCATGGAGAGGACCTAGACCCTCTCCTCAAATGTAGCCCGAAGGTAGCTCAGTCTCCTAGTGGGTCCACTAGTAAGGAGAGCAGGGGCAATCACTGGCATGAACTTGGTTGCCTGTTCTTGGATCACCTCCCCCTGTTGAGCTGGCTTTACTAGGCCACAGAGAAGAAAGATCTAGATAGTCCTTATGAGACCTGATAGGCTAAGGTCAGATATAGGGAGGAGTATGTTCCCTATCAGTGAACTAGGGGAGGGACATAGGGGAAAGAGAAAAGGAGGGGGGAGCTGGGAGGAGATGAGAGAGGGGTCTACAGCCTGGATACATAGTGAATAAATTGTAATAAATAGTAATAGTAATAATAATAAAGAAAAAAAGAGGACTGCAGCCCTTTTTCCTACTAATCTCTTACCTTAGGTTGTGTTGGTGGGTGTTGCAATGGAGGTAACGGTGCTTTAGAACTCTAAATAAAGTAGGTTTGGTGAAAATCTAAACCTGCAATTAACTATGTTGAAAGCTGGGTGTTTATCAGGTTGGTTGGAATGACAATGACCCCCACAAGCTCATATAGTTTCTTAGTTAATTCTCAGTAGGTGGAACTGGGAAGCATTAGGAGGTGTGGCTTTGTTGGAGAAGGTGTGTCAGTGAGGGTAGGCTTTGAGGTTTCAAAAGACACATATCATTCTCGGTGTGTTTTCCCTGTCCTCTCTTTGGGCAAGAAAATAGTCTGCTGTTCCAGGTAATATGCCTTCACTATTCCATGATGAACTTGAACCCACTGGGACACAGTTAAATTAAAGTATATATATGTATTTATGTATATATGCTTGTTCATGGTGTTTTATCATAGCAACAGAAAGTTAACTAAGACATCATGGATAAGCCAAATTATTTTACTAAACCACTAGAATAGATAGATGAAAAAAGACAATCTATATAAAATGACCAATATAAGAAATGAGTACGTTTGTATATGTTCATAACTATTTTACCTTAAATTTGAATTTATAATTGCAAGCTGTCTTTTCATGCTTATCTGTCGGTGATATATTCCATTATACTATGACAAAACTCATGAGACTGATTTCTGTTTTTACCATTCACCACCCTTTTGCTGAAAAACTAGGTTATTCATATTACCTCAAATTGCTATTATGCTGATGTTAAAATGGAACATTTTTTAAATTGTAATAGCTTTTATAGTATCTGAATACGTTATGCAGTCTTCCAGGGGAGAAAAATAACAAAATAAAAAACCTGACCCAGATGTGATACCTATAAGCAATAACAATGACCAACTTGGTATAATATATTTTTCATTATATTGCTGGCAAAGCTGGAGTGTTGGTGAGCCATGAAGGTATGACAATAGTTAATCAAACTACACACAGAAAGGATTTATACAACACACATACGTATATGATCTATAATTACAGGAAAAGATATCATGACTTTCAGAGGGAGTGCATACATGGGAGGAATTAGAAGGGGAGATAGAGGTATGGCAATAATGGAAATATGGTATGCACATATGAAATTCTCACACCATTTGTACTAAGTATTACTCAGACTAAAACTCATGTACATCAGTTTTTGAACAACTGGTAGTGTAATCGTTAATCAAATTCTGTGTACACAGCAGTAGTTTTATATGAAGGGCAGTAAGACATAGATGAAATGCAGAATGAAAACCTTAATCTCATGTTGGTGTTTCAAATCAAAATTGACTATTTTTTATTGAGATATGGTAGTAACTAAAAGTTTTAGAGCATTATGATATGTTATATGTTACTGAATGTGAATTTTATGTCACTATAGAAGATTAGGGAGATTGAAGGCATAATTTTTTAACCACAGAATAAAAGTTGCATTATATAATTTTACAGAAAAGTTGAGTTGAGAAATCTGTTCCTTCAAAAGTTACGTTTTCATAAAGGTAGCATAAGATAAAGACATTATTTTCCAGTTTCATCCACTTGCTTACTCATTTTATGACTTTACTCTTTTTAAATCTTAGTGATATTCCGATGTGTATTTGTCCTGCACTTTCTTTTTTCCATTCTTCAGTTGAGAGACATCTTGGAACTGGGGGAGTGGGAAGGTGGAGGTGGGAGAGTAGAGGAGAGGAGGAATGGTCAACTGTGGTCAAGATGTCACATATAAACTGGTACAACCACTCTGGAAATCTATCTGGCGCTTTCTAAGACAATTAGGAATAGTGCTTCCTCAAGACCCAACTATACCACTGCTAGGTATATACCCAAAGTTTGCTCAAGTACACAAAAGGGATATTTGCTCAACCATGTTTATAGCAGCTTTATTTGTAATATCCAGAACCTGGAAACAACCCAGATGTCTATCAACAGAGGAATGGGTACAGAAATTGTGGTATTTTTATACAATGGAATACTACTCAGCAATCAAAAAGGAGGAAATCCTGAAATTTGCAGGCAAATGGTGGGATCTAGAAAAGATCATCCTGAGTGAAATATCCCAGAAGGAGAAAGACAAACACGATATATATTCACTTATATAGACCTATAAGATATGATAAACATAATGAAATCTGGTACACCTAAAAAAGATAATCAAGAGAGAGGACATGGGATAAGATGATCAATCCTCGTTTAGAAAGACAGATGGGTTGTGCATTGAACATATGACAGGAGTCTACTGAGCGCATTTGAAAGACTCTAAGTAGCAGTGTTTTCAAAGCAAAGACTCATGACCAAACCTTTGGCAGAGTACAGGGAATCATAAGAAAGAAGAGGAGTTAGTCTGATGAGGAAAGGATAGGAGCTCCACAAGGACCAAACATATCTGGGTACAGAGTCTTTTCTGAGACTGACATGCAACCAAGGACCATGTATGAATGTAACCTAGATCCTCTGCTCAGATGTAGCCTGTGGTAGCTCAGTAACCAATTGGTTTCCCATAGTGAGGGGAACAAGGACTATTTCTAACAGGAACTCAATGACTGGCTCTTTGGCCTCCCCACCCCCCCAAGGGAGGAGCAGTTCTGTTAGGCCAGAGAGGAGAGCTTTGCAGCCAGTCCTGAAGATACCTGATAAAACAGGATCAGATGAATGGGGAGGAGGTCCCCCCTATCAGTGGACTTGGAAAGGGGCATGGTGGAGAGGAGGGAGGAAGGGAGGGATTAGGAGGGAATGAGGGATCTGGACACGGCTGGGATACAGAGTTAATAAAATGTAACTGATAAGAAAAATAAAATTAAAAAATTAAAAAAATAAAAATAAATAAAATAAAAAAGTCACATATGAGAGAATACATAATTTTAAAATTTCAATGTGCAACACAAAATTTAATAGTTTTAATTATAAATTTAATGATTATATTTTCCAAAGAGCATACTATTGTAATAATTAGCATTTGATAAAATAATGTGCTCATCATCCAGTATTTTGAGAGAAAGCACAGTTAATCTTATCAACTGCCTAAGGAAGTATTTTCACAATTACAAATGTACAAACTGCATCAAGAACTGAGCTTTTTTGTTTTTTATTTTCTTGTTGTTTACATAGTTTGGTTTTGTTTCTGATTGAAAGGTTTCTTTCTTTATTCTTTATGATTGTACTTTCTTTTCACTTTCTTGATGTTATTTTATCATTTATTTTTAATTACAGTTTTATTTCTAAGATTATAGTGTAATTATATTTTGACCCTTTCTTGTCCTGCATCTAAACATTTCTATATACCCACCCTTGTTCTCTTTCAAATTTTTGGTCATTTTATTTTTCGTTAATTTCTGTTGAATAAGGTTTTTAAGTATAGCTATAATGTTCCAGGCCAAGACATGTTTTTTTATTTATTTTTAACTAAGCTTTCATTTCGTTATTTTTAACTAAAACTCTGGGTAAATTGTGTAAAAGTATTTGACCTTAATAATATTCATTAATTTGCTGTGGCAGGGACTGATTCTATGACCTATTACATTGTTAAAATGCTGAGAAATAATATTATGTAAACCAGACTTGGCTAACTTTCCATGCAAATAAAAAACATTCTAGTACATTCCACTAATGAATTAATGATAATTTGCTGTTCAACTTCTGCCCACTCTCATAGTTGAAAACATTACAAGCTAAAGTCCAAAAAAAAAAAATCAAAATTGGTGAAATCTGGGCTGGAGAGATGGTCCTATTGATAAAATGACTACAGCATAGGCATGAGCCTTCTAGAAGCCATGCTGGAAATAGTGAGGAGATGCAGAGAAGGCAATAGTGAGACAGGTACAAATTCACAAACTCCAGGTTCAATGACTTATCTTATCTCAAAAAAATAAGATAGATAGTAGTTACAGAAAACATCCAAAACAGATGTACACATAATATTTGTGCACATACAAACATACATGCATGCATACACACAAATACAAACGTACCTACACACATGCAAACGAAAATAAAATGAGGAATTGAAGAACTGGCTCAGCAGTTAAGCATTATCCTGCTTTCAAGGAGTACTTGGATTTGGTTTCCATCCCTTACAAAGGCCTCATTACCATCTGTATCCACAGCTCCAAGGGATCCATTATCCTTTCCTGTCCTCCACAGGCACTGAGCTTATACGCACAAACCCCACACAGATACTCATGTGTACACATGATTAAAGTTGAAAAATAAAGCTCTTTGAAGTGGAATAAAATAAAATAGGTGAAGTGAAAATATTCAAGTATTGTTGTTACTGACTGAGCACCATCTTTCTACACTGAAGTTGTCTAGATAATGACTAAACCATAATACTCCTGACAACTTTCATTTATTGAAACTTCAAGTACCCCACGCTACAAAAAAAAGACAAGGACTTTGGAGAGAGCTTCAGCATGCATGAAAACACACCCATTTTCTAATGATATTTTACTGATCTAAACCAATCTTCTTTTTCTTGTTTATAGGGGAAAAAATGGATATATAATGAGAAATTTTGAAATGCCGGAACATTTACATGAGCTCTTTAATAAACAGTAAGAGCCTTAAATGACTGTGGTTTGGAAGCATTGAAGAGACCTTCCACAGAATACAGACCCCTTGCGAAATATGAGTCATGATCATCCTTATGTATTGCAGGTATCATAATCATTGCCATTACTTATGAATACAGCTGTTCATATTTGACTGAATTTTCATGGTATTCCAGAAATTGCACAAAAAAAGGAGCTTGAGTCTTTATAGGAATTAATATTCTAACTTTGCCCTATCTAATATGAAGCTAATGGCTGCATATGGAGATTTAAATTTAAGAAGGTTAAATCTAAGTAACACTGTGTTCCTACATTTCAATTGCTCAATAGCCACCATCTGCTCATGGTGATCTTGTCAAATATTCATAACATATACTCTCATGCAATGTTATGCTTATGTTCCATATATTTTGATGATAAATGTTAAGTTTATCATCAAAAAGTTAGTGTGATGATCATTGGAATTTCATAATATGAATTAAATAGATTTCATTGTAATTATAAGAGGGAGACATCATCACATTCTGTACATGAACATAACACTTGTTGAATGAAGAAATTCATAGACAAGTAAAATTTCTGCATATGAAGAGTTTTCTGGAGTTCCTTTTTTTGCTTTCAAAGATGAAAAACCAACAACATTATTATGCCAATAAAGAATGAAATTTAATTTTAAAGAAAATAAAAATAGCAAATAAGGAAATAGAAAAGTGTACTAAATCAATGGAAAGATAATACAAATTAATATTTCTATGTGTAAATCTTTAGTGTTGGTTTGAAAAAGGAGGAAGATTCTTCTCCCAGAGCAAAAACTTGCATTGAATTTTCTGTAATTATAGGTAACGGCCTAGTTGATAGGTTGTTAGATGGAAAGGCAGTACAAAACAATGAACCATTGCTTGAGAAAACATGATCATTTTGAGGGAATAAAGATATATTGGGAGTATACAGTATATCAAATTAGACATTCTTGTATAGAAAATAATTCTAAAATTTTCATGCCAAAGCTTGATTTTAGAAAAATGGTTGTTTTTTTTTTTTTTTTATTGAAAGGAAAGTAAAAAACCCAAAAAAAAAAAAAAAAAAAAAAAAAGCCCAGAAAAATCAGAGAAAATGTGATACTTGTTTAGTCTGTTTAGTCTTGTTTTCAAAACCTGAGCAGAAGTAAAGGAGGACTGAGGACTAAGGAGGAGTGTTTTCCACAGGGATAGTCACTGTTCTAGCAAAGACAGACTTGAAGCCCCGGCTAGCTGCGCACTAAAGCAGGTTCTCTCCCAGCCGTAATCACGTGTCAGTGCTAGAACGAGACAGATGACAGTAGCCTGGGCTCTAGCTGTGTCTGATGAGATTCTGTATTTAAATGTGTAACAAATGCTTATTTTCTCATCTCCATGTAGATAACAGGAAAGAACAAACCTCCCAATTACAGATTTATTCTCATTTCTGCTCTACAAACTTATTTTGATTTTCTTCTTCACACCCAAGGCAATAAAATGAAACTAATGTTCTGTACACTCAACTCAATAGAAACTGGATTTTGTTAGGTGATATTGATAGCCAGAAATGAAATCTACCAAGAAGAGCTGCTATCAGGGGTAATATTTTTAACTAATTAATTTACTCTGATCTTTAAAACTATTAAGAATATGCAGTAATATTATTATTATTATTGAACAACAAAATATATTTCAGAACTCTTGGCTAGAGCTTAATTTTGAGAATTGAGTTATAAGTCTTCAGAATTCTTATAATTATTCCAAATATTGTTATTTTTCAAGCAAATATTGATCTTTTAAACCTCTTTTTATAAATGTGCATATAAATTGAAATTTTACATACTAACACTTAGAGTGTAAGTTAAGTACAAAACCAGCAATATCAATTCTTTTCAAGAGTTCTAGTCTTCTTGTAAGTGATAGTAATCATTACTGGTTTTTTGCAAGTATATTTTTTGAGAAAAAAAATTCTGTCTCCTTTCCTCCTTCCCTCCCATCCCTCTCCTGTCTTCCTCTACTGCTTGCTTTCCTCTATTGGAAAATATTTGATGCTATACTGGCACACAGTACAAAAAAATAAAAATGGCAGACAGAGCAGTTCTTCTGCACTCAGTAGTATTCAGGGTAGAACAGTGCTTCAAAATATATATGAATGCTTATTAATTTTGCATTGAAATTGTTCATGATATTGTTCAAATCGAACAATCCACTGCATGTATTATCCTCTATTATCGAATTGTACATTTTATTTCACTATGATATTTGTACATTTTTATTTAGGTAGGCTATGTGCTGAAAAAGTAATTGTTCAAAGTATAAATGCTTCTTGAACTTTTGCAGATGTTGATTCTGTCTTTCAAAGAAGGTGCATAGGAAATACACAATAAAATTATCTAACACACATAAATTGCCGAATGTATTTACAATGATGTGTATGAAGGAATGAAAAAACTCATACTTCGTACAGTATTTCTTCTGTGCTGGACTGAAAATTGCTAAGTCCATTGGTGAATAAATCATCTCTATGACATCAATCATTATGGGTTTCACAAATATGACTGTATCCTGTATTTGTTCAATTCCAAAAGTAGCATACTAGATAAAAACAAGCACTCCATCATTTAAGTCTACATATTGAATAAAAAAGCAACCAGAAATGATGACTCAGTTTTCTCAATACAAGCAATTGTTTAATTTCTCCTTTTAGGGGTCAATAATTTATTTAACTTTGATATCAAAGCCTTGTGAAATAAATATATTTTAAGTCTAAAGTAAAATGGATTGTAGGACATTGCTATTCATTACTGTCACAAAAGTAACATTAGATCTAGTTTTGGGGAAGTCTGAAGTTTAGCATTAGACCTCTTACTCCCAGTTCACCATCTAATCTAACAAAAACAAATGGAAGTCCTAATGGATTTAGATGCCAGTGACGTTGATCAATGCTCATAACATCTCACTGTTATTACTCAAGAATTTTCTCATTTATAATTCTTATTTGGTTGTTTCACAAGGATTTATAATTTTTGTCTGAGTATTTTGATATGTGCTTCAGCTTTGATAATGTGTCCTCAGCTTTTCACACCCAATTTAGTTAAATAGTATTGTACTGATTATTAAAAACCTTAATCCTTGAAATAACTATTTAATCCCTGATTTAATTTTATAGTATCCAGATGTTTTTATATAGACTTTTGAGTTTACTTTTAAGTATTGTGTGAAAAAAAATGCATGTATATCGTATGACTGTCTGTTGATCAGTACAGATCAAACAAATGTGTATGATCATGTAAATGAAAGTCATGTTTCTAATTTCATTTATATATTACCCATTTCTATATTTCTTAGAAAATAGGCAGCAGCCAAAGCAAATAGAAGCTTATGCATTTAAAACTGAACCTCTTTATTTCTGTGGTGGTTTTTCTCCTGCAGTCTATTCTTGTCTATATGTCACAGGATTTCTTAAAATTCATTTCCCAGCAGAGCAGTTTATAGGGACACCTAGTGGTGAAAGTGGCCGAGGCGCCTGTGGCAACGCTGAACAATGAATCAAGGCTAAAGAGCTTCCGTTTATTCATTTCAACCACACAAGGAAATCTGGAATATGGATGTAAATGTTTCATGCAGAATTGCTAGTTGAACAAATTCCAAATGTATTTGATACTTGTAAGTTTAACAAAATTTGTTTTAAACAGACTACTATTTAGAATACAATAACACAACATAGAATAGAAAGCCCTGTTCACAATGAGTGAGGTTGTGGAGGTGGCGTACACAAATAGTGTAAAACAGATATCCTGGGAAATATAATAACCAAAATATTCTATGACCTGTCAGAACTTCTATTGCCTCAGTGATCATTAAAAATTAGATTGCTGACTGGATTCGGTGTTTTCATACCAGAGGTTTATGGCTATGAAAAATATTCACCTGTAGTAAAATTAATTATTCACAATTTCAAAACAAAATGGTGATTTGGTGATTTCACACTTTAAAATAAAAAAATATATATACATTGTTATGTTAGATTATCAGATAAACACACTGTGAAGATAGAACAACTATTGCTTTTCGGGTAAATTTCGATAAATGCCTGACACAAGTAGCTACATTCCTGTGATAAAATATGAAAATTTAACTGAGTTGTAGGAGTTTCACCAGTTGACATCATAGATTACGTCAGCCCTGTCCTTCTTGCAGAGCACCCAAACTTACATGAAATAAACAAAACTGCTTCAAACAAAGTATTTATGGTTTAGCTAAAAGTATGTATCCAACATACATAAAAGCATTAAAAATTTAAAAGCTTTAAAATTTTCAAGAGGTTGAAATAATTCACTACCTGTATATAAAGCTTTGCAATGTAACACACAGAATTCTGTAAAGAGATATTTATAGTCTCTCTGTGTGTCTCGCTCGCACACACACACACACACACAAATACTACCTCTGGAAACTATTGATACCAATCACATGTTTAATCAGAGTATAACCACAATAATTTCCCATAAACTAAAATTCAGAGAATTCCACTTATGTTTAAAAAGTTGTTTCAGAATAGAAAGAGTGAATTTGAATTCACTCTTTTGAATTCAAATTTGAATGGCATTTGAATGGCAAAACTGACCATCAAGGACAGGAAGAAGCCTCTGAGCAGCCTGCCCTGGGCCAATAACTCCAAACAACTTTCTCTGGTGCTTGTGAAGAACGCGGGCCTAACATTCCCAAAACATAAAGCACATCTTATGAGCATACAGATCTCCTTCAGGGGAGGGAGTTTCTTGGTTTCCTGGAATAAGCCGGGCGTACTTACCTTACAGGTGGAGTTCATCAAGTGAGTCTTCAAGAAACTCGCTTTCATCAGACACTGCTTCTATTTCGGTTGTTTCCAGCATTTTTGTTCTCTTAGCGTCTTCCCTTTCTCTCTGGAGAACCACCTCGACGTAATTATAAAACATGACTCTTAAATTGAAAAGAAAAAAATATATATATATGTAAACATAAGCCACTCTTTATAGCTAGGAAGAGACACTCCCTCCAGGGTCCTTTACTGGAGACGCTGGAGGCAAGGAACACAGACTCTTCTAAAGGGCAGAGGCATCTGGGCAAGCGGATGCCGGTAGGAGCCGTCTGTCCCTGATCACCACCAAGCCTAGCACTGTCAGGGTTATTTCCAGTCCTCCCTTTCGGAGAAGACGGCGGCACACTCCTACGCTCCAGTTGCGCACATGGTCCAAGACTCCTCTGTCTCCACGAATGTGACATCTAAGGGGGTTCTGGTTTTGCCTCCGGAGCCCAGGACGCCTTCGCCCTCGGCTGCCATCTACCGGCCACTGGACGCCTGCTTCGCCCCGGGCCCATCATGTCTGCTGCAGCTTGGCTCGCACCAGCGGCGCGACAATAAACAAGTGCAGCGGACCGGGCCCTGCACCCTCTACCCAGCAGATGTGACCGCCTCCTCAGCTCCCACGAGAGAAGACGCGACTTTTCCTGAGTTTTTCCAGGGCGTCCAGGCTGCCAGGACATGCCACAGGCGTAATCAACGCCGATCCTGCCCCCCTCCGACCCTTCAAAGGATGTCGGAGATAAAGAGTTGCAAATAATGAGGATCGTGAGCCGCATCTGGGGAGGGATCGCGAAAATCCGCTGCGAACACCGAGAGCGGTGAAGTCGCCAAGGGGATGCGGGAGCCGTTCAAATACTAATTAGGGGCCGTGACTGCAGGCTCGCCTTGGGGACGGAGGCATCCCGGCTCCGGTGGTCGCGCTGCGCGGGGGAGAGGAGCACAGCGGAGGAACCCGTGCCGGAGCAGCCCAGGGGCCAGTACCACCTTCTCTCGCCCCCTCACTACCATGTACAGTGTGCGCTGCAAGAAGAAGGCAGGCACACCCTCGAGCCCCGCTCCCTCTGGCTCGTCCCGGGGCGTGCGACACTGACTAGGGGGGAATGTGGTGAAGACGCCGAGCGAGAGAGGCTAGGGGGGAGGGGAGGGCCGGCCCGCGCGATCCCAGGCCGGAGGGTGCCAAGAGCCCGAGGCGGCTGGAGGGGGCGGCTGCCACCGCTGGGTCGGAGAAAGTTGCCCCCCGTGCAGATGGGAACAGTAAGTACCCGCCGGGTCAGGGGGTGAGGCGAAGGGGCTCAGAGACCTGGGGATCGCGCGTGGGAGCGAGGCTGCGAGGGAGCCCGAGTGAGCGCGGGTGCGAGCGCCAGCCCAGGCTGACCAGCACGCCGGCCAGGCGGTGGGGGGACAGCCAGCCTGCTCCGCGTCCCCCTCCTCGTTTTCCCCACTTCCCCTCCCCACTGTGCCCTCCCCGCCCTGCCGGCTCAGGCTCCCAGACCCAGCCGCGAGCTGCCTTGCCAGTGAGTCCCTGGCCGTCCCCTCCCCCACACCCCACACCCCACTGCTCGCGCTGGCTACCGCGGAGCCAGGGAGAGCCCTTTGGGGAGCCCCAGAACCCGCGGTCGCCACCGCGGCGGCGGCCCCGGGCTAGCGGCGTCCGGGTGCAGCTCTCCTACGGCAGCTCAGCCTGCGCTGCCGGCAGCCCTGTGTGTCTGCCAGGGCTCCAGAAAATCAGTGCACACCCCAAAGAGGTGTTTTTCCAAAGGGTGGCTATGATGAGCGGGCCCCTGAGAGGTGACTCGGGGTAAGTCCGCGGTTCACTTTGCAAAAGGGGGTTTCTGTGTGTGTGTGGAACGGCGAAGTGGCTTTCTTTCCTTCTCTCCCCTCCCCTTCTTCTTCCCTTTACCCTTCCTTTGCTTTGGGGCGGGGTGGGGGAGGGGGAGCCTCGGGTCCTGGAACTCCGCTTGCCTCTGCCTGAGCGGAGGTTCCAGCAGCTGTGCCTGGAGCCACCAGTCCGGCCTGGGTTTGGGCTCCCGCCGGAGCGACTCCATGCTGTTTAATGCGGGGCTATGGCAGGCTGTGATCCAGGTTCTAAATTCTTTGGGAGCGAACAAATACAGCCCACCCCCCGTCCCCGCCCTCTGTCTTTTTTTTTTTTCCTCTCTTTCTCTCTCTTTCTCTGTCTTATTTTTTAATAAACCGAGAACGTGTGGTGCACCCGCAAATTTACATCGGTGGTGCCTTTCCCAGTCAGATGTTAGCATTCCCAGCTCATTCAACTTTATTTTCTCAAATCTTCTGTCTCCTTTGATGGCTGGGGACGGCGGGGGAGGGGGTGGATGGAAAGGAGCTTTGGAAAAAGCTGTTCGACCCTGGCTAACTAGAGCTGAATTAAAGTTGTAAACGTTCGAATTTAATACTGGCTGGACATAATTTGCAATGGACTCTGAGATGGGAAAGGAGGTGAATGGGGGCGGGGAGGCACCGCGAGGGAGGGGGAGGGGATCCAACCCAGCTGAATGGATGTGCACTTTTGATCCAGCGGAGAACCCAAATTTCAAGGTAAACGTTTTGCTTTCATACCACGGTGTTTAGAGCCCGAGCTGTCTGCTGTGGTGAGGGGAGGTCTGATGTAATAGCGAGCCTTCTGTACTACAGTTCCGATCGGTCTCCATTCGTCTGGGCAGCCAAATGTGAATGATTCCTAGGCACACTTGCACATGTGCGTGCGGATGCAGGCGCTCTGATCCAGGCTGGTTGGTGAGACTTACTGTGGCTGTGCAAGGTTTCCAGGCTTGAACCTGAGCTTCAGAAACGTCCTGGCGTTACTTCTGGTTTGAGATTCTCACCAGGCTTCAGTGGGGAAGCAGAAACAAGGTTGATCAGGGAAAAGGCATAGATTCCCAGAACCCACAGTCCTGTCAACACTCCCCAGCGCAACACTCGCACATTCATTTATGTCCATCCTTTAAGAGTGTTGCTGTCAACCCAAAGTAGTAAGTCAAAGGAAGACTTCCAGTGACAAAAAAAAAAAAAAAAAAAATTTGACAAAAAAAAAAATCAAAGAGGTCTCTTAGATAACATCCAGACCTGTGACACTTGCCTCTACTTTGTCTCTTAATCATCCCAGCCTCCTTTTCAAAGAGGAAGGAAATATGGAAGGGGGCCATTGACATTTAAATGTAATAAGCAACTTCAAAGATGGAGATGTTGGCAAGGTGAAAGTTCGTTCCAAATCTTGCTAATTCGGAAGGGCTCCTTTCTCATGCCGTGGCAAACTGGCTTGGAGCCTTGGGTAATAGAGCTTTTGCCTCTGTTCGGTGGTTTACTTTTAGCTGTTTCTGGGCAAGTGGTAGATATGTCCTTTTTAAACTCACAGTATTCAGAGGTGCTCGGAGATTGCGGATGCCTTTGCTGAATTCTTTGTAATCCATCGTGCGGAACTATTACAGTGGTTAAAGATGCAGTTTGGTAGCGTCGCTGGCATGATCAATGAAAAGAAGTGGTCGCGGGGCGCTCTTGTAGAAGCACTGCTAAGTGGGTACATACAATTAGAGCTCTGATGTGCTTAATTGCTGTGGTGAAATCCACCATCAAAGCGAACACCCCCCACACCTCTATTCTCATAGCTACCAGGACAAGTGGTGATTTAAAAGCTTCTCTTGGCTCCTCTTGATGCATGATCTTGCATCCTTTCTGCCTCTGAAAAGTATTCTTCACGTTCCTACCCCAACATTTCTTGTGGTGGTTTAAAATAGCCCAAAGTATTGTGGCCCCACGTTTGACTGTAAAAATGGGAAACCTTACCAATAAACTGTTATCAGAAGAGATTCTGAAAGAAAGCAAGGAGGGCTGAGTATAAGTGAGATGGAGAACCCTGCTTTTCTTTTCTTTCTTTCTTTCTTTTTTTTTTTTTTAAGATTCTTCTTCCTTTTTAAATTGGAGCAGTGAAATTGTACTGCCAGCCATTTTATGTATATTTATGGATTAGTTTTGATGGAGAGAGGGCAGAGGACAGTAACACAGGAATTTTTCTGCCTTCATATGCTAAAGAGCAGTAAATTGGTGGCATTCTCATTATAAAATAACATGAGAATTCAAACGAAAATGAACATCCAATTTTGGTAGAGTCTGAAGGACATCAATGTTTCATTCAGGCAAGGGGATATATATATATATCCCCTCCTCCATTTCAGAGAAAAACTATTAGGAATGAGAGATTTTCTGATTAACCCCATATTTGTGTGTGTGTGTGTGTGTGTGTGTGTGTGTGTGTGTGTGATATTCTGTTATTTCCTTGTTTCCTCTCTTCCTTGCAGGAGGTAAAATGCACGTTTGCTGCCCCCCAGTAACTTTGGAACAGGACCTTCACAGAAAAATGCATAGCTGGATGCTGCAGACTCTAGCCTTTGCTGTAACATCTCTCCTCCTTTCCTGTGCAGAAACCATCGATTATTATGGGGAAATTTGTGACAATGCATGTCCTTGTGAGGAAAAGGACGGCATCTTAACCGTGAGCTGTGAAAACCGGGGGATCATCAGTCTCTCTGAAATTAGCCCTCCCCGTTTCCCAATTTATCACCTTCTGTTGTCTGGAAACCTTTTGAACCGCCTCTATCCCAATGAGTTTGTCAATTACACCGGGGCTTCAATTTTACATCTAGGTAGCAATGTTATCCAAGACATTGAGACTGGGGCTTTCCATGGGCTGCGGGGTTTGAGAAGACTACACCTCAACAATAATAAGCTGGAACTTCTGCGAGATGATACCTTCCTTGGCTTGGAGAACTTAGAGTACCTGCAGGTTGATTACAATTACATCAGTGTCATTGAAGCCAACGCTTTTGGGAAACTGCACATGCTGCAGGTGCTCATCCTCAATGACAATCTCTTGTCAGGTTTACCCAACAATCTTTTCCGTTTTGTGCCCTTAACGCACTTGGACCTGCGGGGGAACAGGCTGAAACTTCTGCCCTATGTGGGGCTGTTGCAACACATGGATAAAGTTGTGGAATTACAGCTGGAGGAAAATCCCTGGAATTGCTCCTGTGAACTAATTTCTCTCAAGGATTGGTTGGACAGCATCTCCTATTCAGCCCTTGTGGGTGATGTGGTCTGTGAGACCCCCTTCCGTTTACACGGCAGGGACTTGGATGAGGTATCCAAGCAGGAGCTTTGTCCAAGGAAACTTATTTCTGACTACGAGATGAGGCCGCAGACCCCTTTAAGCACCACGGGGTACCTACATACCACCCCTGCCTCTGTCAACTCTGTGGCCACTTCTTCCTCTGCTGTTTACAAACCTCCCTTGAAGCCTCCTAAGGGCACCCGCCAGCCCAACAAACCCAGAGTGCGGCCCACCTCCAGACAGCCCTCTAAAGACTTGGGCTACAGTAACTATGGCCCCAGCATAGCCTACCAGACCAAATCCCCGGTGCCTTTGGAGTGCCCCACAGCATGTACTTGCAACCTGCAGATATCTGATCTGGGCCTCAATGTCAACTGTCAAGAGCGCAAGATCGAGAGTATAGCAGAGCTGCAGCCCAAGCCCTACAATCCCAAGAAAATGTACCTAACGGAGAACTACATCACGGTTGTGCGCAGGACAGACTTCCTGGAAGCCACAGGATTGGATCTTCTGCACCTGGGTAATAACCGCATCTCCATGATCCAGGACCGGGCCTTTGGAGATCTCAGCAACCTGAGACGCCTCTATCTGAATGGCAACAGGATTGAGAGGCTGAGCCCAGAGTTGTTCTATGGCCTGCAGAGCCTACAGTATCTCTTCCTCCAGTACAATCTCATCCGTGAGATCCAGGCTGGGACTTTTGATCCAGTCCCAAACCTCCAGCTGCTATTCTTGAATAACAACCAACTGCAGGCCATGCCTTCAGGTGTCTTCTCTGGCCTGACGCTTCTCAGGCTGAATCTGAGGAGTAACAGCTTCACCTCCTTGCCAGTGAGCGGAGTTTTGGATCAGCTAACTTCGCTCATTCAAATAGATCTACACGACAACCCTTGGGATTGTACCTGCGATGTGGTGGGCATGAAACTGTGGATTGAGCAGCTAAAAGCGGGCGTGTTGGTGGATGAGGTGATCTGTAAGGCGCCCAAGAAATTCGCAGAGACCTACATGCGCTCCATCAAGTCTGAACTGCTGTGTCCGGACTATTCCGATGTGGTGGTGTCCACGCCCACGCCCTCTTCTATCCAGGTACCATCCAGGACCAATGCAGCTACGACAGCTGTGAGGTTGAACAGCACTGGGGCCCCTGCAGGCTTAGGTGCCGGCACTGGGGCTTCCTCGGTGCCCTTATCGGTGTTGATCCTTAGTCTGCTACTGGTTTTCATCATGTCTGTTTTCGTGGCAGCAGGCCTCTTCGTGCTGGTCATGAAACGTAGGAAAAAGAACCAGAGCGACCACACCAGCACAAACAACTCCGACGTGAGCTCTTTCAACATGCAGTACAGCGTGTATGGGGGTGGAGGCGGCGGTGGGGGGGGCCACCCACACGCCCACGTGCACCATCGCGGACCAGCGCTGCCCAAGGTGAAGACTCCCGCGGGCCACGTGTATGAATACATCCCTCACCCACTGGGCCACATGTGCAAAAACCCCATCTACCGGTCTCGAGAGGGCAACTCCGTGGAGGATTACAAAGACCTGCACGAGCTCAAGGTCACCTACAGCAGCAGCCACCACCTGCAGCAGCAGCCGCCGCCACCGCCTCAGCAGCCCCAGCAGCAGCCCCCTCCGCAGCTGCAGCTGCAGCCTGGGGAGGAGGAGAGGCGGGAAAGCCACCACTTGAGGAGCCCCGCCTACAGCGTCAGCACCATCGAGCCCCGGGAAGACCTGCTGTCGCCGGTGCAGGACGCTGATCGCTTCTACAGGGGCATTTTAGAGCCTGACAAACACTGCTCCACCACCCCTGCTGGTAGCAGCCTCCCGGAATACCCTAAGTTCCCATGCAGCCCGGCTGCTTACACTTTCTCCCCAAACTATGACCTGCGACGCCCCCATCAGTATTTGCACCCGGGGGCAGGGGACAGCAGGCTGCGGGAACCGGTGCTCTACAGCCCTCCGGGTGCTGTCTTTGTAGAACCGAACCGGAACGAGTACCTGGAGTTAAAAGCAAAACTCAATGTTGAGCCGGACTACCTCGAAGTGCTGGAAAAACAGACGACATTTAGTCAGTTTTAAAAACAAAGGAACTCCGTTGGAGCTTTTGGGTTTAAAACAAACAGGCAAGCAGACACACTCGGTGAACACATGTGATTAATTGTGTCGTTTCAACATTTAGGGCGAAGTGCCTTGGCACGGGATTCTCAGCTTCAGAGGAAGCTAACTGAAAGGGTGTGCAATTTCTTTTTAATTTTACACGTGGGAAACATTTGTGTAAACCAGGCACATCACTTTCTCTTCTTGTCTGTGGGGGAAAAGAGAAGGGCTTTTTCGGAGGGCGATTTGCATCAAGGGTGACCTTAAACAGGTTGTGGTCCCTTTGCAGTGCTCTGAAGTTCCAAGAAGGGTGGGGGTGGAAGCAGCTTAAATTCTACTCATCCTTTAGGCTCCCCTTCTCACATCCTTCTTCTCCTTAGAGCCTTGACTTTGGTTAAGAGATTAGCACACCCCAACTTTAATAGGAAGTTTATCCTCTCTCACTTCTCCTCCCTCCCCTCCCACCTTCTTAATCCTTTCCTTTGTTTTTAAAGGATGTGTTTGTATGCATTCTGGACATTTGAATTAAAAAAAAAAAAAAAAAGCTTGTGATCCAGAAAGGCTCACTATAGATGTGGACAAATCATTAAAATTACAGAGCTATATGATCCATAATTGATTAGTCAAAATAACTTATTGATGAAATATACAAATATTTTATTGTAGCACCTATTTTTATATGCACATTTAGCATTCCTCTTTCCTTCACTATTTAGCCTATGATTTTCACAGAGGCATTGTTGCACTGTATTAGGAGCTGCATTTCCAAAACTAGAGTGATATCAGAAAGGCCTATTAAATATTTAAACACAAGGAGCACTTAATGGCAAAAGTCTTTAAAAGTACATAAAACCCATCCAATGGGACCTGCAAGTAAAAAATAGTTAACTAAAAAAAAAAAAAAAAAAAAAGAAAAAAAAAGAAAAGAAAAAAAAATGAAGCTGATTGTATCCCACTGTATAAAACGGAAAAGATGGGCAATTCATTGGGTTGTTCCATTGAAAAAACGTTTTGGTTATATCAGAGAAAGTTGAAAAGCATTCTTATTAGTGAACCAAAATAATGTATTGGTTTGACTACTATTGTAGCCGATTTCCGATTGTGTAACCAAACCCAGTTGCATTTGTACAGATCTACTGGCACTTGCACCTCAGAAGACCAAATGATGGGCTGTACAAGTCTCTGTGCAATGTCTTTCTCCCTCTGGGCAGATGCTAATGACAAACAGGATCTCTGTAAGACAGAACTACTATTGTTATGTATCCCAGCACATGTAATTTTTTAAATAGTTTCTGAATAAACACTTGATAACTATGTCAATTTTGGGGGATTTAAATGATTCCTTGAGATGGTGGAGCCTCCCTTATTAACAATTTAAGAACTAGTCGCTCTTTTCCTCTAGTAAGAATAACTTTTCCCTAATTATAAAAAATTCAATGCATGTACATTCATGCACACACATACATAAAAGTTATTCCTTTATTGGTTCAAAAACATATGCTTTTACAGAATGTGTCACTTACTATGTTTATTAATAATATTTTAATTGTATGTTTCCTCACTGGAGTGTGATTCTAAGACATGGATCATGGTAAGTAATATGTTACGTTTCCATTCTTCTTGCAGAGTTTTATATTTTGCCATATCCATGCTATTTCTGTAGCCTGAGGTCTTTCATATTTTAACTTGTGTGAAAATTGTTCATCCGTTTTGAGGAATACCTTACCTAAAGTTGATGGATGACATAAATGCCTGGGACGTTTGTGGGTGTAAGGTGTCCACCTGTGGAACTGGCTTGCCAGTACATTTAGATGAGCATTTAATGAGAGGAAATATTTGACTCACACTGAAACCCAAAAAGCCAAGGACTTCATTACTACTGCTGTTTCTCTGCACTATCCCACCCAGAATGTGGGCGATATTAAGGGCTGTTTATGAACTTCCTGTTTAAGGAACAATTGCCATGGCTTTCTGCCACAAAGAGGCAGCATTCACCCATGAGTAAATTGACAGTCACTACTTGAATTCGGGTTGAAATGGTAGACACAGTTTCCCTGAAGAATTATAAAAAGTGAAATAGCTACAATGCCACTTTGACCAAAAGCAGGAAGCTATCTACTTTTCATATTTGCTCTCCCAATTATTTTTCCAAAGGAGAAAAAGAATTAACTTAGTAGTGCCACAATATAATCATGAAAATAAACAGTCATCTCAGAATCTTCATCTACCTCTTTTATTTTCGACCCAATGTTAAGACCAAAACAACAACAACAAAAACAGCATTATTTTACATTGGTATTGTTGATGATATTTCCTTATAGATTGTGTGATTTTTTTTTCTTTGCAAGTGCTATTATCACTTTCACAATTATTCAAGTGTGATATTATATTATAAATTATGAAATACTGATGCCATTTAGAAACCTCCATGTAACAAAGTTTTATAATTTAAAGTCATAGTTATTCAACAAGGTATATTGCTGAACAATACTGACAATTTCCAAAGAAAATTAATTGACCTATTTTCCATTTTATTTTTTTTCAAATCAGCACTAATTTGTGTGATATCATCTAAAAATTTCCTTTATTTTTCTCTTTCCATAATAGAATATGAAGTTTTTATAATACTACTTTTTAAAATCAGAATAACTGACAATTGTACGGATTATTAACAAAGGTTCCTTAAAATATTTTAAAGTTACCCAATTAAGAGGTTAAGTAAATTCATCTGAATTTTGATCAGTTTGAAATAAAAAATATTTTCAGAATCACATTGCAAAGAATGCATAAGAAATTGTCTTTCTCCTTCTATATGTTTCCAACAACATATTACCGTGTACAATAGACTTGTAGATGTGTGCATTTACCTACCTGCTTTCCATGTTTTATCTTTGTCTTGGTGAGTTGTCAGACCAGGTTGGCAGTGATATGTGACTGAGTTAGGGATCTCCTCAGATTCTCTAAATAAATATTCTGGAGACCAGCATGTAAGGTTTCAGTCACCACATAAAATTTGGATACAAGCTAGGCTTAAACTTTGTGTTTATTCTTTTAATATGTTGTGTAATTTATTGTTAATATACTTTCAGGTAGATAAAATTATTTTCATTTTTCTCTGGTTATTATATAAAAACTTAAATTATCCCACAGAAGTCTATTCCATAGTTTGCATACTGATAGAAAAATCACATGTTGAATTGCTTATAAATATTTTTATTTAAGTATTAGCATCAGTATCGTATGTGACACAAAACTTCATACATGTACAATGGGCCATCATACCTGTCCTGCATATGTCATTTCTGTCTCCATCTATTCTCACCTTGACTACGAAAAGGAAAAAAATCAAACTAAGAGATGGAGGAAATATACAAATATGTTAGTGATCTAAGATTTTGACCTTATTCATTGATGATATTCTTGCTATTTCATTGTATTGTTGGCAAGGAACTCAAATTATTACATAAGATTTTCTTTCCTTAAATTGTTATTATTTTCCTTTTCCTTACATCTCCTCTCTTATCTTTTTATTTTCTTTTATCTTTAGGTAGATAAAGAGAATGAATGAAAATAGTTTAGTCTGAAATTCCAAAAGCTGTCAATTCAACTTGAAGAGCTCAGTGTCCAAAATCACAGGAATTCAAATTACTGAAAATGATATGGAACACTAATAGAATTTGTTCAGAGCATGTTCTTAGAGTACTTTTTAGATTAATCAAATTTGTGATACTTGCTGATGTGAAAAAAATGATTCCTGCAACTATTTTTTTAAAGAATAAATTTTAATATTGTGAAAGCAAGATGGAAATAGTAAAAGAACTCCTTAAAATACTGTAATACAGGCACATTTAATTACTTCACTTTGAAAGGAAAGAATGTTATAAATGTGCTAACTAAATTGTTAATCCAATTAACTGTTTAATTATAGTTTGAGGACAGTTTAAAGATATCCAATGTTTTTGCAAATACAAATACATGAAAATAACACTAAAGTGGCTGGATAGTTTTGTACCTAAAGTAATTTAATATGTATATCTAGTATGTTATATTTATTCATATTCTATTTAAATAATTCATTACCAGTATTTTAAAGTATTTCTAATGTCATCCTCCAACTTCATTATCCATATATATGTCCATGAGTGTATGTCAGCAAGCATGTCATGAAACAGCAGATGGGCTATGAGTCATTGAATTTTCATACACAGTTCTTCTGAAATCTCAAATTAAATGTTCATGTCTTGTGCTTTTAAGAATGTTAGAATTTAAAGAAAGGAATTTGATATAATATGTATGCTTGAAACTACAGACTAATTCTTCTTCTTTTTTCTTTTGCTTTTATCAGACCTTTTGGCTCAAAAGACACAGATCAAAAATATCTAATGGTAACTATACTGATAAATAAGATGAATACTTTTATATAAATTTCTAAAACTACAAGCATTTAATTTAAGAATTTGGAATGATAAAGGTTATTTCCTATTAAAAAGAAAAGCTGTAGAAGATCAAAATATAGATGTTTAACAGAGAACCAATGTAATACAAATGTTAAGTCATTTGACTTTTTCCAGTTGCTGACAAAATAAAAACATAACAATGTATTGCATATGGCAAAGTATGTCAGATATACTCTATTAAATATCAGAATGCTATTTACTATAGGAAACATCATGGAAATATATGTTAAAATAAAACTCTCATGATTTGTAGGTAGGTAATAATCAGGAAACATGAAGACGTATTGTATATTTCTAGTATAAAATATACACGTATATGTTTAAAATTGAGATGTGTTTATAAAGGTGGAAGTTTTGAGCCAGTGTTTGGTGGATATTCTTAACATAAAAGGTTCATAGATGAAGCTAAGACATGCTGAGAGCTCACTAGGCTTAGTATACTTGAAAGAGGTATTTGCGTTTTGTTCATTGTTAGAAACATTTTAACATATCGACTCATTTCAATTAAATTTAGATTTTACTGTAATAACTCATTATTAAGTCATATTTATAATTATATGTTTATACAAAAGTTAGTGGTTTAGAAATGAATATTTTTAAACTTTTGCTTATAAATCATTTTCACTATCAATGACAATGTCAGTGTTTTGAACTTATATACTACTTTGTATAGTTCATTGAAAACAAAGTTTAAAATTGGACATTGACACTAAACTTGCTGTATGTTTGCGATGTGGTAACTGTATGTTTAAATAAAATGCAAACAATAGCATTAACCCCAATTTAATTGTTTAGCAAGATTGTTGTCAGATACCATGTTGTTTTGATTACCAAATTTCATACATTGGAGCAGTCATCTGATTTCATTGTATCTTTGGCCTTTCTTTTTCAAGTTCTTTAACCAAGAATTGGTGGACACATGGAAAGAGTTTCATGGTTGCTTTCAATTCTTGCTATGAGACTCATTTTTGTGCCCCAGCTCAATTTTTTTTAATAAAGGAAGTTAGTATAGTTCTCTTATTAACTAATTCCTTTCAGTCATATTAATGTCATCTCTTTGTGATAAAGTAAAAAACTGTTACTCTACACCATGCTGATTAAATACTAAGTAAGCAAGATAACATGAGTGAGGAGATGTGGATATTAAACTGTCATTAGAGACTTGATACTTACTAATGATCAGCCTATATGCTTTGAATCTTTAGCAAGTAAAAAAAAAAAGTTAATGCATTTAAATGACATATTTGATTTAAGGTAAAGCCCCTACTGTGCTTTAACAAGCTACTCCATTGTACTTTAATAAACATTAATTAATGCAGTGGGAGAATTACAAGTTAACTCAAGAACAATCTTGCATTTATTTAATCAGTACAAAATTATTTTTCTAGACAAATTGTAATTGGATTCACTCATCTTTTGGACTCATTTACTCATCTTAGTAGAATATATTTTGTGTAGTCTTAACCTATCAAGTTAACATGGCATTACATTATCTATTAAGGTGTAAGAGCATTTGCATTTTAAATATGCTTAAATAAGATCTTCCCTGTGATATAACACAAATGTACCCAAGTCATGGGTTTGTACTACAGCTTCGCCAGAGCTTGTTGAATATATATATATATATATATATATATATATATATATATATATATATATGAAGTGGCAGATTTATTAGAGTTATAACATAAAAACATCTGAATTAAATTTAAGAAAAATCAACATAGTTTTGCATACAAATATTAATGTTATGTTATAAATACGTGCTTAAGTGTCAAGGTTTCCTATTTAGAATGAGTGGAGTCTCCCAAAGAAGAAACATAGGTTGCTTAGATTATTTGTAACCTAGCTGGTCTGCTTCATTCTCACATTGTCCTAAGAAAAGCTGCAGCAGTTACTTGGGATTTATTTTAATTTCCATAAAACATATTGTTACAACTTGGACTATTTGCTTCTTGCAAATGCTCAAGATTTGATTCCGTGAAGGGAGTACTAACAGCATGTTCAATGAGAAGTAACAATCAAAAAAAAAAATTCAGTTGTTATAAGAATTTCATTGAGGATGAAAGCGTTAGCTAGACAAATTTTTATTCTTTTTAATTAGTTTACATATTTAAAAAAACAGGATTCATAATTGTCAATAATGATGTCAATGTATTTGAACAAAATATAGTAAAGGAAATATGTGTTTTTGATAACTAGTAGCTAATTTTGCTGATAAATCATTTTGCGTTGAATGTATCTCCACTAAAATAACAACTAATGTGAAGGAACTTACAAACTCTTCATGTATCATGATTTTTTAAAGTTTTTTTTCCTGAGAATATGAAATTAGCATGCTATGTAAACTATTTAAAAACTCTACCTTTATTTTTTAACTATATATTTATTTTTTAACTATATACACATATATATTATGTAAGTGTGCTATGGATGTGAAATTATTTTTTACTATCAACTTGAATCATATGATTGTAGCTTCTCCATTATTGAATGTGAAGTATATTGGCCAGAAATAATGATATTATATTTATAATTATTTACTGTGATGCTACTGCACACTATGACCAATGACTAAAAGATAAAGTTCGGATGCCAGGATTGAGAGATTTCCCCCCATGGTGTGATATTTGCAACTCTGGTAAACAACCCTAACTTAATTTAATTTTGTAAAAAGAAAATGATCAAGTCAGTTATGCAAAGAGAAAAGAGATGTAGAGTTTAAGTATCTTCAAGTGGGCTTCTGTCAGCTGTGATCTTAACTTAGTGACATAATTGATTATCATTGTTCTTTGAATGGTGCTGCTGTAATGGCTAGCTCACATTTCCAGATGAAACCATCTGCATTTACTGTACTATGTTTGCATTCTGTTGGTAAAACGAAGTTACTTCAAAATGCATTTTTAATTAAGTGGCCATTTCTAGGTAGTTTAAAATGATGACTCACTTGAAAATAATAATTTCTCAGCATATTTTTTTTTGAGTTTCAGATACAAATTTGCCTATTAAAAAGTTATTTTTAAACTTTCAGCATAATTTCAAGGTACATTTTCATTATTTCTTTTAAAAATGAGTGTGCATTTAAAGTATATTGTTATTGTTTTTTATACATTTTTTTAAAATTATGTTTGCATTTAAAACATTTAGAAAATATATTTCAGGCATATTCCATAAATGTGATTTTAATTCAAATAGCAAAGAATACACAAAATTTCTTATATTTTTTGAGAATTAAGTGAAAATAAAAAACACAATAATTATGTCATACAATATTTCCTGTTTTAATACACAAAGGTTGATAATTACTTTTGCATAATGTCTATTAATAAGTAGTCGGTCCCATATTCCAGGTTTTTACTCGGAAAATTGCATTATCATTCCAAAACTAAAAAAAAAAAAAATATTTCTAAATATTTTCAAATACTGTAGCTAATATTATTTACTAATCTCACCATCAATCTCAGATCATTCTCAAATGCCTTCAGGAATCCTGCCGAAGGTTACAGAAAGCTTTAGCAATTAGAATTTTGAGTAGTAGATATGAAAAATCTACTAGAGCTTTAATAATGCAACCATTACCTAACCTATTAAGGAAAATAGTCAAATACTGTAAAATAATGTTCTGGAAGATTCCAGAAGTGTTGTAAGCTAACAATATTAACAGTGTTAATGGATATTAATTTGCACTATTTTATACAGTTTTGACTTTATTTTACATAAGAGCTCATTGATTGTGATGTCATTTTTCTTTCTGGTTAGATGATCTAGAATCATCTAACTATTTGGGAATACTACACTTAGTGACACATTTGGTATATATTACGGAGAACAGTGGAGGAAAGGTTTTGAATTGCGTTGCCATATCTGTCGCTGGATTGTAGTCCTGTGCCTAGCACTGCCCTGGCAATCAGCAAATAAGCAATTGCTTATTGACAGAACAGAGCGGTTGGAATCAGCGAATATCATATTCTTCCTGAGTTACCCATCTCTAAATCAATTTCAGGGGTCAATAAATTGTTGATAATTTTCAGTCAGAAATGAGGTAGTTTTAGTGGAGTAATTGAAGTCTTGTTCTTTTCTAGCATGATTGAGATCCTGCCACTGATGACTGGTCCTCAAACTACATACATGAACAGGTGTGAACACACACACACAGAGAGATAAAGAGAGAGAGAGAGAGAGAGAGAGAGAGAATAAACAGAGAAGCATACTAGGGATAATATTAATGAATTTTAAATAGATTAGCCTGAGGAATATTTTTTAATATACTCAATTCACTTTAGGAAAATAGAAATAAAATTAAGGTACACAGACATAAAATTATTATTTGATTCTTATGATTGTAATTATTTACCTCTGTTTGTTAGGATAATCTCTGTTTTGCCATTATATTATTATCTTAATGTCAGGAACATGCTGTAGTAGAGAAGCCTGTGAAGCAATGGAAATTTGGCGTTGTCAGCACATTGTGCTCCTGGTGTTCTGAGCCTGGCGAGGTGTTTATCTATTTAGAAATCTTTTCTGGACAGTATGTATTGCTTCTGGCTATGAGAAAATCAGCTCATCTTTTTAATGAGAACGTTACCTCCAGGGAAATAGCAATCCAGAAGGAATAATATATTCCTCAGGGCAGTTGCTTTCACACGGACACATTTTTCTCTAGGGCTGACTGCATGTATATTTCAGTGAAGAGTGTTAATATTTTAAAATATTGTGTTTTGTTATAATGCACTATTACTACATGGAAAAGTATTTTAGAGGATGTGTACTGATATATTTTTCTAAGTATTTTACATGGATCAATGACTATTCAGGTAGCTTTGGTGAGCAATTCAGGTATCTTCATATTTGAAAATACATATGTATATATAAATAATTATTTACATGTAACTTAAATGCTTGCATAAACTTAACAGAAATCAAGACTATTGAACAATTCCCATAAGGAATTTTATTATGGATTCTAAACAGTTCTAGTTCAGATGTCATTGAGCTATTTCAAGAAAAAATGTGCATCATTTTGTTATTTTCTTCATGCAAACTTTCTTAATTTTAACATCCAGGAGCAATTGAGTGATGAAGTGAGTGTGTATTGCACTCACTTAAAGCCTTTTCCTGCTTGCGGCTTGAGCTTGGAGCTGTCCAGCTTACTGCAACATCTCAGGCTTCACCCTGACACTGATGTTAGTATGTTTCAAAACTCAGCCATTTCTTTTAACCATTATAAAGAATACTAAAAAACTAATGTAAGGTTTTCAAGTACTAATTTTATTCATGTCTAAGCTAATGCCACTTCCTAAAAGCATCAATTGTATGCACAATATCAACAGGAACAGGTTGCTATTGCATTTCTCTGTGTAAAAGATCGCTGTAATAGCAATTCCTCTACAGGATAACTTCATTTCATAAAAATATCATTACAAATATAACCAAAATATTTCAATAGGAATCGCAAGAGAAACATAAAGCATACATAATATGTAATGAATAAAAGTCAAGTATTTTTCACAATTAGTACAAGAAAACTGGAAGTTTAATTTTTATACTTAGGAAAGATCGTTCTTGTACTGTCTTTTCTTTTGATTGGAGGGGGTCTTTTCTGAGACAAGGTTTCTCTGTGTGTAGCCTTGGTTGTCCTGGAACTCACTTTGTAGACCATGTTCTCCTCCAACTCACAGAGATCTGCCTACCTCTGCCTCACAAGTGCTGGGATTAAAAGTGTGGACCACTACCACCTGACCTCTTCTTAATATCAAATTAATTTCCTATGCTTAGTATTCAACACATATTTCTGTATTTTCATTGCTACTCTAAAAATAATATTTCATTTGTTATTTGAAACATAAGGACTTCTTTATTAATAAATAACTTCTGTACCTATTTGTACAAATTATATTTATCCTAAAATAAAATCAACTTATCTGAAATGAATTTCATATACTAAAATAAAAAAAATTACCATGTGTGTTTAGTGTGCAGTAAACAATTTAAAAGAGAAAATTATTTACTCTTCTAATAAATCAATATCTTTTATCTAACAAATTATTCAGTGAACAATATTGAGTTGTGGAATTCTTTTTCAGAGAGAAGGTGGGTATTGATATTCATAATTATCTACATATTTTTAGTAGTTGAAGCTATAATTTCTGTTTTGACAATAAAAGAAAAGATGGTATCAGGCAAATACTGGGAAAGTTTCACCTTATATCATACTGAATAAAGAGTATTGTGAATATTTTTGTAAATAAACTTTATCTTGGAAAACAATTATAGTTAGGCTTTCAGAAATTTAATATTTTGTTTTTATAAAGCATACATATTTTATTTAATTTTTTTTCTTTTTAGATTTCTATTTAAGAATGTTAGTAAGTGTAGTAAAATCCATTCTACTAATGTGGTATACATAATAATGAAGACAAATATTTTTCTGGAATGTCAAAAAAAATTATAAGGAAGTAACATTTATTTAACTAATGATAAAAGTAATTTTTTGAGGTATAAATAACCTATGTCTGTATCTATCTAGGTTTTCTGAGTGAAAATTGCATTAGTAAATGAATATTCATACTTTAAGATATCCACTTATTTTAAATAAGTCAGAAATTGAAATTAATATTAAGTTAACCTATTTTTTAGAATACCTCATCAAACACTGAATAAAAACATATTATTATATTTTCACACACTTTTGGATACCTTCAACGGAAAATTTCTAAGTATAAAAATGGGAGCAATGCTGTTTCATTTAGTTTTATATTTATGTTTACTTCTGGATAAAATTAATTCCAAGTTAAAAATACTTCTGTGAAACAGGAAATGTCTCATGCAGGTAAAATGAGTGAATAGTGCATGGAAAATTCAGAGTGTAGATAAGATAAATCAAAGACAATCTTTTAAATAATGTACCTTAAGTTAGCTTTAAGGTTATATATTTAATACCTATCAGGCAGTTAATGATCAGGATATAAAATGTGCAAGATTAAATTTCATTTATAGTAATTTTTATCAAAGAATTATGGTTATTGCTACTCTTTTTCCACTAGAAGTCACTGTGTGGTTAAAGCCTTTCATCTGGACCTTTTGCATTGGGTGTATGGGTGCCATGAATTAAAAAGCAGTTACATATATAAAGTCATTTCTTTCAACAATGACTTATTAAAACATTACATATATACATATATGAAGATATCTGTCTTTTTCTATTGAGTATGCAAATAATTGTTTTATAACTGAAATGGCAAAATTTTAGAAGTAATTTATTATTTCAGGTTTGGAGTCCAGTATTTTTCTCAGGTTTTGAGGTTATATATATATATATATATATATATATATATATATATATATATGGTTTTGTTACAAAAAATTCTAACCATGAATTATTCATATGAGTTATTTATTTTTTGCCCTTATATAAAGAATATATTTTATAGAATATTATTATAATTCCTGGCCCAGTAATTTTTATAATCCTTTGTTTTAACTCATTTGCTTCTGTTTTACCCTATTTGTTCCACACTCTGAATGTAATTCATCTATTTCCTTACAATATTTTTTTCTAATGGATGATCCAGATGAAGGTGATAATTAAAACCACATAGACTACCACAATTTTGTATATGTATTTATATGGAAATCAGGACATTTTAAAGTAAGGATATATCTTTGTATAAGGTAACATTATTTAATTTCACAAAATGCTGTATTACGTTTATTGTCTAACTCTTTTAATTGCTAATATGACTTTGAGATCTGTTTCTCTTAAAGTATTTGAATTCTATTTGTCACAGTTTTGAAAGTCACTGAAACTGCTGTAACTCTAGTCAAACTGAAGTAGGCAGGTGAATTCTGCACCTGAAGTATTGAACATTCTTGGTCTTCATTATAACTTGAAGTTATACAACCCTAGACAACAATTGGCCTTCTGTTAGTTTGTGACACTGTACTTCAGGAAAGTGTTACAATCCTGATGGCGTCTCTTAGATCAAGAGATGTCAAGGTAACTCTAAGGACACAACTAACTGTTGACACTATGATAAGAATAGCAAGAAAGATGTGAGAAGGACAAATTTTCTCCAGAGATAAAATTTATAGCATAAAATTTTGTGCATAGCAAAGAGAGGAACAACCGGCTGCTTACTAGAAAATGAATCACCAAAGACAAACATTCATTTTTTTTCATTTCATTTACAATTTTTGTAATAAAACATAAAAAAGTGGGTAATGCTAAGTGTACAGGAATTAAACAAAATATTAATTAAAAAATTTTAACCAAATTAAATATTTAAGTCCTATAAATTATGGTCCATTAAAGGAATATCTTAACTGCTTTTGCCTCAGTTTCATTTCAAAGATTAATTGAAGATGGGCTACATTTATGTTTTATCATTGTTCCCATAAATTAAGGCTAAATTTATTTTGAAATTAGTTTATTTTGGAAAGCAGCAAATTTGACGTAGTTTTAGTTTGCTTTCGGTTGCTGTGATAAAGATGGCCAAAAGCAACTTGAGTAGGAAACGTTTTATTTCTGCTTACAATCTATCCATCAGAAAAAAAAAAAAAAAAAAAAAGAAGAGCTGAAACAGAGGTCTAAGAGGAAAGCTATTTATTGAATTCCTCTATGGCTCTCAGTCAGCTCTCTTGTTCAACCCAGGATGGTTGCCCAAAAATGGCACTGCCCAGTGGGCTGAACCCTCCCACATCAATCATCACTCAACATTCTGCCCTGTAGGCTTATGTATAGCCAATAGGGTGGGGATTTGTCTCAGATGAAGTTTCCTCAAACATATGGCCCTATCTTGTATCGAGTTGAAAAAAAAATCTAATCATCAAAATAATTTTATATACCCACATATTTCCTTACATGTACACACATATATACATGCATATACAGGTAGATACATACGTATTTACCTAATGTATACTTGGCAAACATATACCTAGATGCTATATACTATTCAGCTTAAGTCATGTATTGGAACATAATTTTTATTTCCATTTTATCAAGTAATTTTGTTTGGTGAAACACATGTTCAAATGAGCAATTGATAATCTCCATTAAAATGTAACTTTTAATACTGTCTCAAATAATATAGAGCCCAATTTATAACTCTTGTATAATATTGTTGAGACTGTTTTCTGAATAAAATAGACTCTCTGCTTGTTCATTTTATTTAAAAGTATAAATCAGAATTGCTTTTAGTTTTACAAATAGAAGTCTGAAAAAAGCAGCTTTAACAAAATACCTTTGATTTAAGATAATACAAGATAATGTTTTTGAGAAGATATCACATATTCATTGTATTCTGAAGACTTAATTTTGTGAATATTTTCATCTAATTTTAGCTATATTATAAATGAGAACTTACATTTTAGCAATTGTAAACTGATGTGACAAACTTACTTTTTTCTTTTCATATAGGAGAGGAATTAAACATTTATCATTGTCCCCTTTGAGCCACATGATTTTAGATTATGACAGGTACAGTCTGAAAATGCTGTATGATTTAATTTTTTCAGTTTTTGTATCTTTTAAGATAATAGGGTTAACAATCCACTGTGAATATTAGTATGAGCTGCTCACACAGTAATGGGGAGATGATTTGAAAAAAAGAAACATACTCTTTTCCAATTACTTTAGTCCTTCAATGAACAGTAGAAAATGATGGTGACATGACTTGTAAGCTTTAATCCATCGGTCATATTCTTAATGAACTTTTCTTTGCAAATGTTATAGGATGTGGCAATATTGAGTCCAGTGTTTGTGTGAGTGTGTGTGTGTGTGTGTGTGTGTGTGTGTGTTTGCCATATGATCCATGAGATGGCAGAAAAGACACAAGCGACTTTTTAAAAATTTATTTAGAGTTTCCCCTCTCTCTACTCCTCCAAGTTTCACCTCAGCTCACCTCCCATTCAGGTACTTTCTTTTTTTTTTTTTAAATAAGCATTAAAAAAAAAAAGAAAGAAAAACAGGCATCAAAAGGAGTATCATAACATTACATAGCAAAACATAACACAGCATATAATAATATAAAAGTTAAAATAAAAACAAAAAGGCACAAAAGTATAAATATAGAACCTAGACCCAATCACCCACACACTCATAAAATCCATAAAAACACTAAACTAGAGCTGTTAACACAGATGGAACAGACCTTCAGGGTAAAATAGGAAAAGAAAACATTAAAATAAAAATATAAAAACCTAATATTTAGGAAAAAATAATAAAAGGCCCCAATGTGACATTTGGAGACAAGGAACCTCCAGTCTTGCCTTTGAGTTTATTTTCTACTGGCCATCGATTGCTGGACATGTGCCCTATCCTTAAGAAGAATCACTTGAAAACACTAAATATTCATTTGCAAATGGTAACCAATGGGAGATAACTACTAGGTTAGGAGTTGGGGCATGTGTCTCCTCCTTCAGCTGTAGCATCCCATCTGGTACAGATTCATTCAAGTCCTGTGCATGCTGCCTCAGTTTCTGCGAGTTCATTTGTGAGCTGGTCTTGCTGATTAAAAGGGCCTTGGATCCTCAGTGTCCTCCATCTCCTCTGGTTCTTACACTCCTTTTCCGATTTATCTTCCTCATGGATCAGGGATTTGGTAGAGAGATACTGTTGAAGACAGAGTGTTTTAAGGTTTCCTACACTCAGGATAATATCTGGCTGTGTGTATATCTGCTGCAGGAGGAAGCCTCCTCGCTGATGATGGCTGTCCAAGACACTGACCTATTATTATAGCAAAATATCTTGTCATTAGGAGTCACTTTAGAGCTGTGTGGTGTTTCTTTCTGTTTCTTTTGTTTTGTTTTGTTTTTTGCTTTACTTTAGGTCCCAGGGCTATCTAGTTTCAGGTTCCTGGTGGAAAAAATAGTGTCAGGTATGCAATGGAATGCATACCTGATTAATTCAAATCAGATGTTGGTGGATACTCCCACAAAATTTGTGTCACAATTTCACTAGCATATCATTCAAGCAGTACAATATAGTACTGTACTATTGGAGATTAACAGATTTGTAGCTCACTTGGTCTTGATGCTTTTTTTTAAAATTTTACTGATTTATTTATTTATTCATTATTACAATTTATTCACTTTGTATCCAGGCTGTAGAAACTGATACTCCAATCAAGGAGCATGCATGGAAAGGACCTAGACCTACTGCTCAAATGAAGCCCATAGGCCGCTCAGTTTCCAAGTCGGTTCCCTAGTAAGGGGCTTAGAGGCTATCTCTGATGTAAACTCAGTGTTTATGTTTTTGAACATGATTATAACTGAGTAAAAGTGAATGCTTTGTGTAAGAATATTGTTACTTGTGAATATTATTCTCTCATGTGCAATTGTAATTTATCATGGTCCTCGATGCACTTCTAACCAAACAGTTTTGATTCAGCATATAGATACCTTTACAGGATAAAAATTTAAAATTGTTGTTAATACTATGAAAAATGTTATACTGGTGAGTATGGATTTTAGAATATTCATTTTATTTAATATAAAAGATGAGTACTAAGCATTCATTTAACAGGTAGGTCTTGATATCAGGAGTTTTGAACAAATTTATATCACTAACTAGGAAATTATTCACTTTCTTGGAAATATTTCTCTCATTTTTTATTTAACTTGTAAGTGATCTGACTTATAAAGTAAACCAGATTCTGAATTTTTACTAAATATCTAAAAAGTATATGACATTCATGATTTCTGTCATTAATTGAGAAATTTCATGTTAATTTTTAGTATAAATTGAAACAAGATATACCTTTGAAACAACAACATCAAATAGATTTTCCTCATGAAATACAACTACAGGTACATATATGAAAAGGCCTCAAAGTAAAAGTGCAGGGAGAAAGATACCTTTAAGGCAATGTAAGATGATAAAGCAGGATTGGTTTTATGTTCAACAAACTAGTGTCTGAGTAGAGAAATGTAATTTATATTATTTATATATATATATAATATTAATGTACCATGGTATGAGTTTCTATCTCTGTGATTTGAAAATTTCATGAAATATCTCTTTGAAAATGTTAATCAATGCTTTTAAAATGACTAATTACTTTTTTGTGCTTCTTTTCATTGAAATCAGTATCTTTGGTGGAACTCATTTTGTCTACGAAAACTACAGAAATTTTCCAAAAATTGGATTTTTATTCATACTTTTTTTAATCTTTTTATTATTATTTTTTAATTTAATTTTTCTTTTTAGTTACATTTTGTTAACTCTGTGTCCCAGCTGTATTCTGCTCCCTCATTCCCTCCCCAACCCCACACTCCCTCCCTGGTTTCCTCCCTGCCCCTTTCCAAGTCCACTGATAGGGGAGGACCTCCTCCTCTTTCATTTGACCCTGTTTTATCAGGTATCTTCAGGGCTGGCTGCAAAGTCTTCCTCTGTGGCCTAACAGGACTGCTCCTCCCCTGGGAGGGGGGGGGGGTCAAAGAGCCTGCCCTTGTGATCCTGTTAGAAATAGTCCGTGTTCCCCTTACTTTGGAAAACTACTTGGTTACTGAGCTATCACGGGCCACATCCGAGCAGAAGTTCTAGGTTATATCCATAGATGGTCCCTGGTTGAGTGTCAGTCTCAGAAAAGATCCTGTGCCCAGATATATTTGGTCCTTGTAGAGATCCTATCCTTTCCATGTCACACTAACTCCCCTTCTTTCATATGATTCCCTGCACTCTGCCGAGGGTTTGGTTATGAGTCTTAGTGTCTGCTTTGAAACACTACTAGGTAGAGTCTTTCAGATGCCTTTTGTGGTAGACTCCTGTCATACCCTACTTTTTTTTTTTTAATTCATCCATGCTATATGGTTGTTAGTTAGTTCTGAACAGTTCTGTTAACACCTCTAAAGAAAACATTTTTCAATTTATTTGCTTAAAGCCTTTATTTTTCCAAGAAATTATGATTCCTGGGTGCATTCTAATTTTCTTCCTTCTAACCAAAAGCAATCCAAGTTATTTGAAAAGTAGTGCACTGGGTTGGATCCTGCTACAGTTTGAAGGGGCCATTCAAAACTCATGATGAAATTCAATTGCTGTTGTAGTGTTATCAAGAGGTGAATCATTACGGAATAGTCAGGTCATGAAGGCTCTGCACTCCCAAATGAGAGAAAGTTGTTATTTCAGGAGTTAGTTATACATTCAGACAAATCTTCTTTCTTGTTTCACACGTGTTTTTTTGTTCTTCTGTTAAATTATTTCACAGCAAGGGAACCTTCGCAGGATATCAGAGCAATGCTCTTGGACATTCTTTCTACACATGTAACCAATACATTTAAAAAAAATAAACAAAAAACAAAAACAAATTACCCCTTTCATGATATTCTGATAGAGAAGCAATAGGTACTCAAAAAATGGTCCTGAAAACAGAAATAATAATATAAATAACATTCTAGAGCTTATGCAGTTCTTAATTCTACTGGGAAATCACCTCATCACGGTGGAAGAAAACAGTGAGTTTCCCTGTGTCTTCTATTTTACCCCCTTCTTTTAATTCTCCTACTAAGCACTTAGAATATGGATGAAGCCCCTGGTAGCTCAGTAACCAATTGGTTTCCCATAGTAAAGGGAACAGGGACTATTTCTGACAGGAACTCAATGGCAGGCTCTTTGACTTCCCTACCCCCCAAGAGAGGAGCAGTCCTGTTAGGCCACAGAGGAGGACTTTGCAGCCAATCCTGAAGATACCAATAAAACAGGGTCAGATGAAAGGGGAGAATGTTCTCCCCAATCAATGGACTTGGAAAGGGGCAGGGAGAAGCTGAGGGAGGGAGTGTGGGGTTGGGGAGGAAATGAGGGAGGTGGATACAGCTGGGATACAGAGTTAATAAATTGTAACTAATAATAAAAAAAGAAATTTGCCAAAGGATACCATTACATCAGCATTTCTAGAGCCAAAAATTATCTGTCTTTGATTTTTATATTCATTAAAAATAAAATATATGGTTTAATGTGCTATATGTATATTTTCAAGCCAAGCTAATAATAAAATAATAATTCCTGTTAAAAAAAAGAATAATTAGTTGAGTTCAGCTACAACTAATCTCCCAAGACAAAAACAAAAACAAAACATGGGATTTCAATGATTTCTGGGTCATCTTAATTAAAAGTTATTTCTACCAGCTTACAGTGTTAGGACTGTAATCATACACCAAACATATTGTTATATGATTATAGTGTATTCAGGACTTTAAGTAATGCTTATCAAGAAAACCTATGGGTCAAATACTTACAATTTGAGCATTAAGGTTGTAGAAACTCATCAGTTGCTTAAAAATCTGAAAATACTTTTTATTTTTGTTCTATATCTTGTGTACAAAAAGGAGACCAACAAACCATAAACCAACAAACAGGCCATAAAACCTGAGCCCTGGGGGCCCTGCAGAGACTGATAAGCCAAGCAAGGACAGTGCATGGAGATAACCTAAAACCCCAGCTCAGATGTATCCCATTGACTCAGTCTCCAAGTGGGGTCCCTAGTAAGGTGAGCAGGGACTCTCTGTAGCATGAACTAAGTGGCTGACTTTGTGATCACGTCCCTCTAGGTGATTCCTTGCCAGGCCACAGAGGAAGACAATGCAACCAGTCCTGATGAGAATTGATAGACTAGGCTCAAATAGAAGGGGATGAGTTCCTCCCCTGTCAGTAGACTAGAGGAGCAGCATACAGGGAGAAGAGGGACGAAGGTTGGGATCTTAGGAGATGAGGGAGGGGGGCACAGCCAGGATACAAACTGAATAAATTGTAATAAATGACAACAAGAAAAAGGAAAAATCCCTCAAATTCATAGCAAATCAAGCAATATTGCCTACCTTATAAAGAGCTGAGTCATTCAAAACATACTATAATATTTGACAGAAATTCACTGCCCAGTTGTGTTTGGTATATTGGTGACAAAAGCTTTATGTAAAAAATATTGAATATCAGAATTTTCAGTAAACTGATTATTTTGAGCTTTTAAGTTATTAAAAACATGCTAACCTGTAGCTCATTTTTATAATTTGTATTCAAACTTAGGTATGCTTATAGCAATTGTACATATTTCAATATTGTTATAGGTATGAACAGAATACCAATGTTTGTCAAAAATATGTTTCTTCTCATAACTCCTTTAGAGAATAGTCTTGTTGAAAATAATACATTTTTTTTGCCTGTGAATGTGAACAGGATATTGTAAAGTGATATTTCAATCAGTTGAATTTTTATTTTATTTGGATTTGTGCATTTTTTTGAAATGAAGGAAAGTGTTACAGAATGTTTATTTTCAAATCAAACAGAAAGCTGTTTTAAAAATTAATACTCTTTTTGTAAGAAATTACATAGAGTAGTTAAGCCTGAAAATATTCAATAAACAAAATTTTGAATGTCAGCCATGAAGAACAAGGGGTGAGGAAGTAGGCATGGTTCATACGTAACACAGAAACATGTGACTAATATATTTTAATGTGTTAATGTAGCATATGCATCCATGTATAATGAAAACACGGAAAGAAAATGTAACTTTCTGTTCATAAGCACAGAAACTCTGAGAGATTTTTTCCTCTGAAATTCTTAGGTTTTAAGTTAATGCCTATTACTCAAGAGTCATGATATACTTCGAAATATGCAGTGTTCTAAAACAGTGTATTTCATCAACATATATCAAATATTAAATATGACCCAGGGATTGTACCTGCAACCACGAAACAATCTAGGATTATCTATTCTCTTAAAACATGAAATAATCTTCAAATAGTAGTCCACATATTGACATAGTGATGTAGAAAATAAAATTAAGTGTTAGACTATATAGTGTTTATTATTAGACCTAAGATTATCACAGCGGTATTTTCTAATCTGCTATCACAAACAATAAGAAATGGACACTTCTTAAATTAGATTTTATAATTGCCTTATTTGCCTTGGGAAGGGCAGATATTTTACCTACGCTGTCTCAATAACCTCACCACCCACCTCCCAGCCCTCATCCAATGCCATCCTCCTTAACCATCCATATCTGGGCTATCTTCTATCGTAGTATTATAATACTTGCTTTTATTCTTCACCAGGACCTTTCCATGTCATTATTGGACTACTTCCTCCAGGCCCACACGGTTCTTTCTTCACATTAACCCATCGTAACTTCCTCCTTCCTCCTCTCTTCCAGTCCATCTCTTTCCCATGATTCTCTTGCCCTCAAAAGCCCAGGAACCTTAACCATGCCTACCCCATCCTCTACACAGATATAGGACTTTAATCAACCTATCAGGTATACTGCCTTAGGCAGGGTTACACAACAAGGATAAGTGTATCTGAGCCCACATCTTGAAGACCAGTAATTAGCATCAAAATAAAGAATCAGAACAACCTCCAACAACACAGACACCATATTGATTTCATATAAATTATCCTAAGTTAAAAATTACAAATTAAAATTATTTTTAAAAACATAAAAAGTTTATCATAGGAAAATTAAAGTGTTCAGATTAATACAATAAATCATGATGTCTGAACTCATACACAGTCTTCTTTGTCTATGGTCAAACCTAAGAATGTATTTATAAGACATAGTAAGGGACAGTGATAACATATAATATTGTAACAAAAAGAGAATTTTTGAAAGCATACATAATAGAATACATAGTCTGTGTTAAAAATATGTCAGAGAAGATAGAGTGATGTGAGGATCATCTGCTATCTAACTGACCACTCATGAAAGCCAGAAATTCCAAGTACAAACCTGAAGTTTAGACTAATTCAGTTTAAGATCTATATTAGAATTCATTTTGATGTACAGTCAGAACGCAATGCACATTTAGAAACATACTATTTTTCAGAAGTCCAGAGCCTTAATAGTTACATTAAAAGTTTCTTTATGTGATAGCAAGCCAATTACAGGTTTTGATGCAGGATTTTACATTATTAAATATTTTATGCTAAAGTACGTTTTATGGGAAAGACTTAACTGTCTAAAGAATAGAATAAACCAGCAAGCATGGCACACGCCTTTAATTCCAGCACTCAGGATCAGAGGCAGGCCGACCTCTGAATTATGGGCCAGCCTTGTCTATGTGGTGAGTTCCACAACAGCCAGAGAGACCTGGTGTCAGAAAAACAAACAAAAATTAGATGCACTGGACAGAGGAACAGTCCTTGAGTCAGCATCTCTGTATCCCCAGTGTGAAACAATGAGAGAAAAATGGTGAACACAGATATTAGGAAGTATTTGCCAATAACAGAATTGAGAGTAATAATTACTCAGTGTTAACAGCAAGGTATATTCATTTGAATTTAAGACTTGTAAACATAAAATTTGGGGGCATAGAGTTGATATTTCTCTCTCTCTCTTTTGAATAGTAAATGCTCCCAAAGCATCTGAAGTAAGGAAGCAGTCAGAAAAGTTAATTTACAAATTAACACAGTGGATGAAGGAGAGAAACTATGAAATAAAAAAAAAATAAGATTCAAAATCATTACAATATCTAGTGAGGTGTACTTGAGTTACATTTTATTTTAAGATATTAAGTTTTATCTCAGCAATTTTTATTTGAGTAGCTCAAGTAGCAGTATGTACAATACTGTAAAATAGAGTGAGTGGAATATTGATATATATGTATATTTATTTATTTACAATATTAACTACAGAGTGATGCACAGATGTTAATTGAAGACCTAATGGGAATATCAGATCTATCTATCTTAGTTAGTTAGTTAGTTAGTTAGTTAGTTAGTTAGTTAGTTAGTTAGTTAGTTGTGCCCATACGGACACATGTTTGCTCATGAGTGCATTTGAAGAGGTCACAGAACAACTTACATAAATATTTTTTTCTTCTTAGGTGTGAGAATAAAATCAGACTATGAATTTTGGCAACTTATGGCATTATCAACTGAGCCAACTTGCTAGAGCAACGGTGGGTTTTTAAAAATGCCTCTCGGATGTGTTTGCAGTGTTTCAAGCAGATAGACACATAACTGCAGTCTTTTTTTTTCCGTTTCCCATAGATGAAAAGTAACATATAAAAATGTGAATATTTTCCATTGAATCACTATAAAACATATTCATTATAGTGTAATGTGAATGATTTCACTTTTGTGTATGTTTGCATTTATACCCTTACAGAGAACATATCCTTACAGAGAACAGCATAGGAAATTTTATATCAAACATATAAAGACATTTTTCATTCCGCAACCTTTATAATGTATGCTGAATGAACCCTGCTACAATTACTTATTTTCTTAAGAGGAGACTGATGCACAGCTGCTATATTTCTTTATGATTGCTAGTTACTCTTTCCAGTGTCCACTGTGGCTGAAGTGTTTCTTACTTGTTTTTGCAATTTGTGTGTTACAAATGAAATAGTGGGTTTGCAAAGCAGTTCATGAAAATGAAGGATTATTTACAAGATACCCTCAGTTCTTGAAGAAGAAACTGCTTACTTCATGGCTGTACTCTGGCCAGACAGCCTATTTTCTCTCTTTACCTGGAGCAAAGCCATATAAGAAAGGCTTCCTTTCTAAAAGAATGCACAGAAGTGCCTCAGCCCCTTATCCCAAGAAAGCAAGTCAAGTTAAAAACTGGACATAAATAGTCCACCTTTCTGTAGAGCATCAAATGAAAAAGAAAAGACATTACACTATTTTCAGAAATGTTTAAGTTCTGAATTCCTTATCTGGAACTGAAATTTGAGCCAAAATGTTATAGTGGAAAACATTGTGTTCTTAAATAATCATTTCTTTTCCAATTTAGAAACTTTAAGAGTTGGTAACTACACAGAACAGGTTTGAACTCTAGAAGGGAAGGAAGGAAAGAATGTATTTAAATTTGATTAATGGAAAACTATCGTACTTACCAAAACAATCAACTAATATCCTCTAATATGCTTATCGGTGTTTTTTTACTAGGAAACATAGGAGAAATTGGCATAGGAGAAATGACCCTCCCAAGGTTATCACCTTTGTTTTGACTTATCGGAAAAGCATATTCTGTAAGGAGAACAACTAACATATATCCCATCTCTCTAGATCACTATTGTTGAAAAGTAATGAGGAAACAGATTAAGCAGGACATATTTATTCTAGATACTCCACTGAAGTATTTTGTGTAGCTTCCTTTCTCTAATAAATTTTTATCATCTTGTCATTTTTAATTCAGTCTATTCTATTTGTGTAAATTGACAAAACTCACTGTTTGGGTTAGGCTCAGTGGTCAGATAACTCTTGAGCTCTATCTATGTTTGTCTCTGATGTTCTGTGGTTACAGGCAAAACATCATGTCTGCATGGCTAGCTTTTTAAGTGGGTGCAAGGTATTTAAACTCAGGTCCTCTTTTTTTTTATTAAGTGCCCTATTCCACTAAGGCATCTCCTCAGCCTCTCTATCTTTGTATTAAGAAAGAAATATGAAATTTACAACTTAATATATTTTAAGTACAAGGTGTAAGTTTTTATGGTGCATAACATATTTAATTGAGTCATTCATCTTCTGGACAAAGAAACTAAATCCATGAATCTGTAATTTTCTATTCTTGCTTTATTTCTACCACTAAAATTTTCTTAAATTTTTAGGATAGATAGCATTGTTTCTTTATCAAATTGTCAATGGATTTAGCTTTCTTGTATACTTGGGTGGATTCTATCTCATACTGCTTTGAACAAGAATGTACAATCTATCTTTGTGGTTTTTGTGTGTGTGTGTGCATTTCGATAAGTAACCAGAGTTGCTGTATTTTGTGGTTATTTCACTCTTTTGAGGAACTAGCATGTGACTTTCCATAGCAGCTACAACATAGGACAGATATATTTCTACAAAGCACAAGTATAAATGCATTTTACTACAATGTCACCAACCTTTGCCATTTTGTTTTTCAGCACAATCGACAGTTTACTGAGTGTGAAGTGATAGTTTTGTGCAGTTTTTGATGTGATTACTGATGTTGGATGTGTTGCCATGCATTCATTGAACAGGTACAGACCCTCTTCAGAGAAATAGATGGTCCTTCCCTGACTTCTAATTCCTGTGCAAGTTTTCAAGGTTTATTCCAAGGATTTCCTTAAATATTTCAGGTATCAACCACTTATAATAAATGTACATATAATTGTATAATCATACTTAGTTAATGTTTTCTCAAATACAAAATGTGACTTCTTCATGGCATTCTGTTGGCTTTTAATAATTGTGTAGTCAACTTGGGATCATTATTTTTCTTCTCTGTGGTTTGGTGAAGTACCAAAGCAACCATGGCTTATTCCAATGGCATACTGCTTTCTACTGTTTCCTTTATAGTTTTATGCTACTTTGCTGTTACATTCAGTTATTTGAGTTTGCTTGAGACATATCAAACATAGCCTATATTTTAATTGTGCTGCATTTTGTACAATTTCATCATTACTTTACACTTTTATTAGAGTAGTTTGTTATGATCTTGCTGCTTCCTTGTGTACAAACTTCCTGATATTTACTCTACACACACACATGATACTTTAACTGTTAGGATTCTTGTCCAGTTTCTCATGCACTATTCCCTAGTATTCGCATGGTAAATGCCGGTTATGGTTTTTCTGTGTTTGCAGACGCTGCCTGTTTCTTTAAAATGCCATCTTCCACCTCTGGACAATACCGTGGGCAGGAAGTCCTTTTCATAACTCAGCATTTTCTCAGCACTGCGCTGAAACAGGGGTCATGCCAGGTGCATCATTAAATCTGATTCTCAGCTCCAAACATTAATTGATGGATTGCTTTACAATTAGACATGTCTGTCACTTTCCCATCCTAAGTTATCTACTGTCTGCAGAAGGAATTGTTTTATTCATGGAAATATACCCCATAATAACTTGATGACCATGTAGGTTTAGAGATGAGTATGATAAGTGAGATTTGAAAGGGATAAAGTAGAAGTTCTGGCAATGAGGAAAAAAATGTGGAGAGCTCTTTAAAAGGTCATGGATTAATACTAGAGACAGCGTTGTAGAGTCATTGAATTCTCGTGAATGAACAATCTTGATGAAGCAAGCAAATGAATACATGGAACTGACTCAGAGTTTTAAGGAAGGTCACCTGACTTTGTAGGTCAAAAGCATCTAGCAAAACAATGTTTCTTTCTGGGCCAAATGCCAAGTAGGAAATTTGCTCAAGAAGCATAGCTACCTCCTTATTAAGAAGCAAACCCCACTGTGAGAAGCAGTTGATCAGCGGACACAGCATGGAAGCTTCACATGTAGAAATGTTTCTTGTGATAAAGAGAAAGACATGTGTCCTTATGTCCTGACTCAGCCAGTGATAGCACCTGGAGGAAGATGCAGATCAGGCTAGGTCTCCACGCATTTTGGTTGGCGCTTACATTTTATTATAGATAAATAGTGGAACGAAATGTAAGAAGCAAGAGCCGATGATAGAGATTTTCAGTTTTCACAGATATGTAATCAAGTTTTGAAACGGGATTACACCTGCCCATTCACAGATCTTTGTATCCTGTTACCTCTGAACTGAATATTCTGATGAGAAACGTTAAAGGTGGCAATCACTTAGTTTTTACTTGTTTCTCATTAACTATAGCAGGAACATTGTATTGCTCTGTTTATGGTTAAACATGAAATAATCAATATTATTTAAGGTACAATCTAATGCACACTAGTTTTTAAAATTTATTTAGGCTTTGACTTTTGAGGTGTATGTGATTTTATCTACTACTATTATCTTCTCCTATATTATCACATGTTTATACAAATACTTCTTTAGTCCTGACATGAAGGTAAAGAATTGTGGATAACTAGAGGTTTAGTTAAATATTACATATGGTTCCAAAGGTAAAGATACTGACAAATTGAAAAGACTAGTTGCTCTAGTCTTTATTGTAAAGACGTTTGGTAAAATAAAGTCACACAAGATAATGATACTGATGAGTGAGTCACCATATCGGATCCTCCATATCCACAAGGAATGTCATGACTCCTCTGCATGTTTGGAATCTCACTTGTGATACCTTGGCAAATTCAAGTTCATCTATTGTTAGCATTTTAAGTACATGCAATTATGGGCAGAACCATTTCTAGCATTAATTATTGTATTTTTTCTTTACTGACTTCTGCCAGTATTTTCTATATGTAATATTAACTTAAGGAAAATATTTTAAATTTAACTAAAACGTAAAGACTTTTTGTTACATTTAATGATAGCTTCTGCATTCAGGCTTGTATCACTTTTCTCTGTGAGTATGATTTGTTTCATCTTTTGTGTCAGGAAAATCAAGAGGAATTTGGGCTATGAAATACATAGCTCTATCACACCCTAAGAAGCTTTCATGAGAGTATGATAAATGGTAGCTCAGTTTCCATTGTTGTCATTTACATGAGACTAGAATTTACTGAGAGCAAAGAGAAAAGAAGAAAGATGATAGAAGAGATTCCTATTTAAAAACTATTCTTTAGTAGCTGACATTCTCATCCATTCATCTAACAAATATGGAAGGAATCCTTTATCTCATATATTTTAAGCCCTTTTATGCTTATTGGTGTTCTCATGGTTTCTTCCTACTTACCTCCCTTTCCATTTCCATTTCCTGTCCTCCCCTTTCCTTCTGGTCCCTTCCCTTCCCTTTTTCTCCTGTCAGGATTTTTTCTCCCTCACTCCCTTCTTGTGGATTCCCCTTCTATTCATTCAGATATATTGTTTTTGTTTTTTGTTTTTATTTCTTATTGAAAATTCACACTATGGTTTGTTTTCATTTTGTTTTTCAAGTACCATTTCTGAAAAAAATATTTCTATCTGACGATTAATTGATGATTTCACATAGTAAAAGAGATATTAAGTCAGAATATTTGACATGTGTCAATTAACTTTTTTAAATTAATTAATTTATTTTTATTAATTACAATTTATTCATTTTGTATCCCAGCTGTAGCCCTCTCCCTTGTTCCCTCCCTATCTCACCCTTCCTCCTTCTTCTCCCCCTATGCCCTCCCCTGGTTCACTGATAGGGGAGGTTCTCCTCCCCTTCCATCTGACCCTAGCCTATGAGGTCTCATCAGGACTGGCTATATTGTCTTCCTCTGGCAATCCAAGACAAAAATATAGTGTCAAATATCCTCATAAAAAGAAGGAAAAAATGACTAAGGAAATGGATGAGGAGAGCAGAGATGATTGAGTGACCTAGCAAAGGAATTTGTGGCTTCTGTAGAAGCTTAAGGAGGTTAGATTCCTGTTCTCCATAGAATACTTCAGCAGTAAGTGAGCTCACTAATGCCTTGACTTTAATCTATAAAGTGTTTCAGAACTCTGACCTCCCAAACTGTATCAAAGTAAGTGTGTATCATATTATGCCACTAAGCTCATGATGACTCTTTACACATGTAATAAAAAAGAATATATATTAGAAATATATAAAAGTTTTGTTATTAAATATTCTACTGTTTTATTTAATTAATTTGAAGTGTAAAGTAGACAGTTTTATAATAGTTCTAGGAAAGGTTCTATACATTTTACAAATAGTAAAATGTAAGAATCTTTTACATTAAAGTGATCATGTTTTCTAAGTAGCTCATAATACATCAAATTATCAACTGAAAAATCTTAGCTATTTCCAGTAATCTACTCCATTGAATTATCAGTTAATTGACTGAAACATTGATTGAGCTTAAAATGTTCGTGTAACATTTGTTAAAAAAGTAAAGTCATATAAAGTAATTGTTTATCCAATAATGTTGGTGGTATTAGATTACCATGTAAAATATCTGCTAAAAAATTATAAGACTATGAAAATACTTAAATATCACAAAATAATATTGACATTCAATATTTTATGAAGATAAATAATCAAGTGAAATCAAAGCATTTGGAAATATAAATATTGTATAAGTACTTAGCTTTTCTGATGGTAACATATTTCTTCAGCAGAACTCTTGCCTAGTATGTCCTAAAGTTGTTTTGGGGATAATTGGTCTATGTATGCATAAGCAGTTGAAGGATTTTGTGTGTTTTTTTTCCATGTCTTATGTTTTAAGGCAACTCATATACTATTGAAGAGAACAGAGATGATCTGCACATGTGGAAGCAGACATATAATCTCGGAGTTTGCTGTATATTTAATCAATATATCTAGAAGAAGAGACGCACAAAGCAAATTTCAAATAAGACGATGATTTTAACTAATAAACAAAGAAGAGTAATAATAAAATTTTGGTAACAAAAAAAATAAGTGAAATATTCAAAAGTATTTACAAAAAACACTTTTCAAATTTGAAAACTATTTTAAATTTACATAGATAATTTATTAAAAAAGATTAATTTTGTTTCTTTAATAAATATCAATATTAACACTTTCAATTTTATTCATTGAAAATTTGAATTTTTAGTTGAAAAAATAAAAATTTCAAGATTATTGTTGCAGTTTACAAGAAAAAAAACAATAATTTACTCATGTAACATATTTATACTAATCAAGGAACCACAGAACTGTTATTTTAAAACTGTTATTTTAAAAAGTCTGAACACTAGTCATGTATACTACACATTTTAAAAAAAACCTAAACAGAAACAATTAGTCAATCCTTTAAATGGTGGATAATTATTATGTGCATATTATAAAATAACACAGGTAAAATGATTCCATTTGAATAAACATTTGCTTCATTTGAACTATCCTCAGAATTTTAGACAGAATTATGTTCACAAATAATCAAGCTCCTAGTATAAACAGTGTAGTCTTGCAAAATTACAAGACTTCATATCTATTGCCAAATCCCTCAGAAAGCTTGTCAGTAAATGCAAATTTATAAACGAAGACACTTAAGAAAAGTGTTGAAAGAGATAGTTCTAGACAAGCAGTTCAAGAATCTTTTGCTTCCTTCAGACAGCATATTACAAGTAACAACTAAAGGTGGAGACAGTGATTTCAATTTAATATTTTTGATAGCTTATTTCATTTTTTTGACTTATTTTTATTTTTTTATTAATTACAGTTTATTCACTTTGTATCTTGCTGTAGGCCCCTCATTCTCTTCCAATCCCACCTTTCCTCTCTTATTTATATTGCAAGATTACATCTAAAACGAGACTAAATAAAAGTATCATAATAATAGAGGTATTCAATTGGTTTCCCATAGTGAGGGGAACAAGGACTATTTCTTTCTTTCTTTTTTTTTTTTAATTTTATTTTTCTTTTTAGTTACATTTTGTTAACTCTGTGTCCCAGTTGTATCCCGCTCCCTCATTCCCTCCCCAACCCCACACTCCCTCCTTGGTCTCCTCCCCGCCCCTTTCCAAGTCCACTGATAGGGGAGGACCTCCTCCCCTTTCATTTGACCCTGTTTTATCAGGTATCTTCAGGGCTGGCTGCAAAGTCCTCCTCTGTGCAGGAACTCAATGGCTGGCTCTTTGGCCTCCCCACCCTCCAAGGAAGGAGCAGTCCTGTTAGCTCACAGAGGAGAGCTTTGCAGCCTGCCCTGAGGATACCTGATAAAACAGGATCAGATGAATGGGGAGGAGGTCCCCCTATCAGTGGACTTGGAAACGGGCACGGTGGATAGGAGGGAGGGAGGGAGGGACTGGGAGGGAATGAGGGATCAGGACATGGCTGGGGTACATAGTTAATAAAATGTAACTGATAAGAAAAAAATAAAATACGAAAAAAAGGTATTAAATCCTTTCTTCTAATTTCTAAGTTGCATTATAATTTTTAAAGAATACATGCAATATTAAAATGATTTAATCCAGTTCTAAATATAAATATTAATTTAATTAATCATTATTGTTTGCCAATGCTGAATGCCATTCAAACCATTTTAAATGTACTATGAATTTGTTATCAAGACATCAACTCAGGCCTCTGTCAGATACAGGGTCGGATGTAGCCCATGGTAGCTCAGTATCCAAATAAGTTCCCTAATAAGGGGAACAGGGACTATTTCTGACATGAACTCAAGGACTGGCTCTTTGACCCTCTCCCCTGAGGGTAGGAACAGGCCTGCTAGGCCACAGAGGAGGACAGTCCTGAAGAGACCTGATAAACCAGGGTCAGGTGAAAGGGGAGGAGGACCTCCCCTATCAGTGGACTTGGAAAGGGGCAGGGAGGAGATGAGGGAGGGAGGGTAGTATTGGTAGGGAATGAGGGAGTAGGATACAGCTGGGATACAAAGTTAATAAACTTTAACTAATATTAAAAATAAAAAAAAGACATCAACTCAGAGACACAGGAAGCTATCATTACCATTATTTTATTATTAAACATATTTGAGACCAAAATAATTGTTCAAGCTCCCAAAGAACCTCTTCAACACAGACAAAGAACCTGTATCCGCACTCACTGGATACCTATGCTTTCACTGCTGTTGATTACATTATTTTACCTGTTGCTATGCTCATACAAGTATTCATTTTGAATTTACAATTTTTCTGAAACGAAAGTTCACTTATTGTCGGTGACGGTACCAAAATAGGTATGATGCCAAAAGGATTGTGTCAAAATATATTTTCTACCCAAGTAAAAATTTATAAATTTGGACATATACATTTATGCATTTATTTGTATCATCAGTCAGTGTTTTTGTGGCCAAGGGTGTGGCTAGCCTGCATGTATTTTCTTATATCTGGGTTAATTGTTGTTCTATTAATATTGAACAACGTAAAAATAACAGATTAAGGTCAATACTTTGATTGTTTATATTATGTTCATTTCTATAATTTTATTATATGAACTTATTTATAAATATAAAAAATTTACAATATAAACCATAAATGAAGATGTAGGGTTTTTCCAAAGCAAGCCTAATCTGTTTCCAATTGGATTACTTGAATTATAATATAATTCCCCTTGATTTATAATATAAATGTAAAATTTGTATTTTTGGACACACAAAAATATGTAGCCAGTAAAGCAAGTTTAAGTTTTCATATATACACATACACTTTCATGATAACGTCACCAACATCCTTGGTAACTTTCTAAATGAAAGAGGCCACACTTGATTTTTGCACTATTTCTGGTTAAATTTCGAGATCAAGTAACCATCACTTTGTGTGTGTGTGTGTGTGTGTGTGTGTGTGTGTGTGTGTGTGTAGATGCATATGTGTCTGTGAGTGAAGACTTCAAAAAATAACCCCCTTACTCACTTTTATTTTTCAGACAGGTGTTTCTCATGATTGGACTTTGCAAAGTAGTCTATGTTTGCTGTCAGGTTAGTGCTGGGACCATCCTAAGTCTGCCTTCTCATTCCTGGGTTTACAATCATGTGCTTGGATTTCCCTGGGTCTGAAAACGGAACTCACATCCCCATGCATCTTACAGACTGACATATATCCCTCTTTTCACCAGCACTATTAAGGTTGCGAAAAAGAAAATGCTGCTTTTCCAGAGATGATCTTCCCAGTTTAGTTATCCAAACCTAATTGATCACCACAGAACACAGACACATATAAGCAACACTAAATAGACCCAGCTGTAAGTATTTATAGACACACACAATTTTTTCTTGTTCTTTTAGTTCTCGTGAAATGTCACACCAGAATAATTAATATTTTATTACTTTTGTCTTATTGAATTTGACCTATTTTAATTACTTTTTATCATTTTTGTTATTTATGTGAGAATTTTGAACCATTTCGTTTTATTATATAACAGTAAAAATTAAACATGAAAGGCACTGAATTTGAGAGGGAATGAGAAGGGGCACTTGAGATATTGGAGATGCAAAAAAGTGGTGAAGTGGGCTGTAAATACAGTACTCATGTATAAAGCTGTAAACATATATTAAATTAAATTAAAACACAAACAGGCAAACAGAAAACCCTGACAACTCCAAATGTCAAGGTCTTGCGCTTATAGGAGCACTGATTTGCTATTGGTTGGAATGAAAAATAGTACATCCACTTTGGAACCGTTCTGACAGTTTCTCTAAAACTAAACATTTTTTTTAATACAAATGCAATTTATAGTTTAGTATTCATGATTTAAAATTAACTGTTCACTTTAATTATGTTGTCATTCACAGTATTCCCCTGCAATAGTTGACACAGTTGAGCAATGATAAAAGAAAAACACCTTGGTGCTATGAATACAAATAATTCACCATTGTGCCAGTAACGATTCTACCATGGAACAGTCAATGTATTATGAAAGAGGATATTTAGGTTTTTAAAGACACAGAATTCTGAATGTTTATAAACTCGTCTTACACCTTAAATTATTCCTTGAGGCACAGTGAAAGGCAACCAGTTCATCAATCTACTGCCTTGCTTTGTTAGGTGACTTTTATTCAGCACTCTAATGCTTTATAGAGACTTAATATTGATGTAATTGTTCACAGACACCTCCTTTTCCTCAGATTTTGGGGCTCCTATAATGTGCACGAAGTATTTCAGTGTTCTGTCATGACATGCCTGCCTGTTCACACACTTGTCACTGACTGACTAGGTGACAGCACCAATTTGAGGACACAGTTGTTTCCGAGAATGCCACGGTGTATTCCTAGAAGGAAGCAGGTGGTTATGTAATGCCGCTAAGTTTCCCATTTACCCATCTCTTCTGAGTTTCGTGTTATTTGCATGAAGCCTATCCTTTTGGTAAGTGCATTCCTCCCTGAAAATGGCTTTGGTTGTAAAGTTGAAAAGCCTTCTTTTCACACAGTGTTGAATCCATGAGACTAATAGAAATGATCCACTCAAAGTGTAGCATTTTCCTTAGCTCCCATGAAAAAAGAAAAAAAAAAGAAGAAGAAGAGAAAAAATATTCAGGGCACAGAAAATACAAGTTGTAATCAATTGTTTCTTTATTAATTAAATTACACAATTTAAAAATACTAATAAAATTAATATTAAATACTGACAATTGATTTACAGCTAACATTGACTTTCAAGTTAATATATGTAATGTATCATATTCTTGTTTAATTTAAATTATATTCACATCATTTTTGCTCATTATATTTATTACCTTGAAAATGCCCTACATGTATTTTGTTCATATTTCATCTTTCACTCTCTACCAAGTTTTGTGGGATATTCAATTACGCTTCAATGTAAAAGCGAAGAACACATGCACATTTTCAGCAATATCTATCCTATTTACATATATATGTAATCAGAATCTGTTTCTTGTAATGCCACCATTTACCGGTTAAGATGCTTTTTAACATATCTCATTCTGCCAGTGATCGCTCTTAGTTTATAATTTATTTTTTCATAATTTTTAGATCATATACTGGGTTTAAATTTCAGCTAATTCTAAACTATTTACAAATAAATTTAATGAATGTTTTAAGCAAAAGCAGTGAACTATTTAGCAGAATTTATAAATTATCTATTAGAAATTTCTACAAAATATGAAAATACAAAATTAAAAAGTACATGTACAAAAATAATGCAATTTTACAAACAATATTATTTAAATTGTCTTCATGATCAGACAAATATAATATTTTCTTATATATATATTCCAGAAAAAATCAAAATAGTAACTGGCTAATGATTTGGTTATATTCAGATTAAAATATCAAAGAAACATAGATCAATTCTTAAAAAATTTCTAATGAAAATGATTAAAATATGTAACTATAATTGTTCCCCACATAGATCTTGTATTTTAAATATAGTTATATAAGTTTATTTTATTCTAGGATAAAATAAATAAATATAGATTTCAGAAAATGTGGCTTAAAACTGTATCAATTTCAACTTTATGACAAATGATTCTAAAGTACATAATTAAGTCATCATAATTTAGTCTGTCTTAGATAGGATTTATATTCCTGTGAGAAAAAAAACATGACCAAAAGCAAGTTGAGGTGGAAAAATTTTGTGTTGCTGATGCATCACAGTCCATCATCAAAGAAAGTCAGTGTAGAAACCTGGAGGCAGGAACTGAAGCCAAAGCTATGTAGGAATGATGCTTACTGCGCTGCTCTTTATAGCTTGCTTTGTCTGCTTTTTAGCACAACTCAGAATGTTCTGTCCAGTGATAACTATGTCCTTTCTGTCATGAGTTGGGTCTCCTACAGCAATCATCAATCAAGAATATACACAATATATTTGCCTATGAATCCATCTGCTGTGGACATTTTACATTTGAGGTTCTCTTTTGCAAATCTCTCTAGCATGTGTCCAGTTAACATTAAAACTAGATAATGTAGTCTTTTTTTTCAAGAAGCAAAACAACAGAGCTCTCTATTTTGTGCTGCTCAGACTCTACTGGAGAAATAATTTTGCATTGTTTCCTATGTCTTTGACTTTCTAATTCTAAAAATTATTTCATGAGATTTCATGTGAATTCAGTGTTATTTACATAGAGGTCAATTGTCTATATTAATTATGATTGGCACAGATGTTGAAGACAGACCAAAAAGACAATAATAGCACTAATATAAAATATTTTTCTAGTTAGCTATATGAAACTCAAAGGTCAGACTATGTTTTTATTCATCTTTACATAGACCACAATATCTTTAATGTTGTAAGTATTATGTCATCACCACTGCACCCAGTAACGGGCACTTGAACACTTAATCCCCAGCTGAAAGTAACATTTGCAAAGTTTAAGAGGTGTGGCCTTGCTTTCGGAATTATGACATTTTGGGGTGGGTTTAAGCATTTAAAAACTGAAACGAGTCAGTTTCCTCTCCTTACCTTGTGCTATGGTTCAAGATATGAGCTCTCAGCTTTCTTTTCCAGCCATCCTTCACTTAGCTTCATGTAGCCACTCCACCATCATGGACATTAACCACCTGGAAGCCAAGCTAAGCTTGTTTTTCTATAACCTGCCTTGATCACCATGTTTTATCACAATAACGAAGTAACCAATACAAGTACTGAGTATATGTAAAAGCTCTTACCGGTATTACCCTAAGCATATATTATTTTTGACACTTGATCAAAAACTAAGTTCATCAGGATACCAATATTCTGTTGTGCTGGACCCCTTGCTTTGAACATAGCCTGTTCCCATTAGATCTCCAGTACCTCCAATTAAAGCAGTTTTGTTTGTGAATTTGAACTGGTTTTCTGGTCATTCTGACTCTTTGAAGCCTCATGATATTCAATAGTGACTGACTGCTAGCACCTGTTCTGAAAGTCCCATTGCTTCTTAAAAGACAAACAGGTCTTTATCAAAGCTCCAGCAGGTGTAGGATCTTGATTAATTGAACACTCCGATGGAGAGAAGAAAAGAAAAGAAAAGAAAAGAAAAGAAAAGAAAAAAAAAGAAAAAAAATTTTCAGAGAATATGATTTGGAAGAGCCAGGGAAGAAATCTTCAAAAGCACAACACTCAGATGTATGGAACAAGAAAAATTCAATATTCAGACACATGGAACAAGAAAAGTCCAATGCTCAACTCTACGGAAAAAGAAAAGTGCAATACTCAGTTATTTGGAACAAGTATCTTTGTTTTTGTTAGAATTTATACTCTGTGATATAGAATGCATACCTAATATACCTAATAAAAGAAAATGAAATTGTGTGTTACATTAGATAAAATCCATTACTAAGTTGATTATTGACTTTATTTGGTCATTTTGTGCTATATTTAAAATGAGTAAACACATTGTATAGAATTAATATATACTATAATAACTTGAAATAGACTATTTAAAGGAAAACACAGTGAGTTAAGAATGAAGACTGGGATTAGAAGTGAAGACAGGTAATGCTCATAACTACCCTGTACATCATTATTCTCAGCTTCAGTTCTGTGAAGGATACGTTTGTGTGGCTTCAAAATATATTTTATTTTAAACATAAACTATAAAATAAAACCACATGTAACTCTTATATTCAGGGTCTTAGTAATTTTATAGATAAATGATAGTTGGATTATTTTTCAAGCTATCATAATTATACAGAATAAGAGTAATTACAAATGTTTATTGGTATGTATATGTATAACTAAATATCCCAATTCCAATACTTCCCTGAAAATAACGACTAAGACAACTAATGAGGATTTTTGACAACTGCTGGCTGCCTTTGCATTCTGTGAGAAAGGAGCCAATAAAGCTGGTAGGACACTCTTTGAGGAAGGCTTAATGGGAATTTGAATGAACAAGACTGTTTTGACGAAACAGGAGCATGGAAACAGCTTGACACAGCCAATGCAATTTAATCCCACTTTGGAAGGCATAGCCACCTGCATTCAGCTGTTCAATAGGTGAGTGATTCAGGATTTGGGAAGTTGCATATCTTCCCTGGGGAATTCCTAATGACAGATGTTACTAAGTTACAGAGAAAAGGCAATCTGAATTGAAATGAGCCTAGGGGATCTTTAAAATAAGGCTCCCACAGAAAATCAGGTTAAGACATGCATTAATTTTCTTATATGTATATTAACTCAACACTACATTTACCCGTATACTGACTTTAAAATTAAATTTGACACAAATTTACTTAAAACCATAGTCTTAGGAAATTTTTAGAAAATGTTTTAAAAAGATTAGAACATGCTTCACATTTGGCTCGACGTTGTTTCCTGTTAGCAAGTGTTTTGTAAAGTGACCCAAAAATCTCTGATTGCAACAAATTTATTCTTAGTTTAACATTACAAATTCCCTGATATTTTCTAGGCTTTCACACTTACAAAAGTGTAGGTATTCTTGCCGAGCATCTGAATCCTGTTCTCCATCTCTGTTTTGCCTGCTCACCGTCAGTCCATAAGAGTATCCCAAGACATTATATGTTATATAATTTTATCTTTTCATCCTCTGTATTATGCAACATTAATATAAATGCACAATGTAAGATATAAAATAATAAAATATAATATGTAGTCATATGCTTATAAGTTTTCTTTAGAAAATTACATTTCCTAAATGTACAGAGAAATTAGGAAGAATGAGATGAGATAATATTCTTGACAAATGGAAGACATTCCAGTACAAAAATTAGTTTCAGAGTTAAAAAAAAATCCAGACAGGCCACAGAAGATGACACTGCAGCCAATCCTGATGAGACCTGATAGAATAAGATCAGAAGGAAGGAGAGGACCTTCCCAATCAGTGGACTTGGGGAAGGGTATGCATGGAGAGGAGGGCAGAAGAGTGGGATTGGGAGGGGAGGAGAGAAAGAGCCACGGGGGGGGGGGGGGAGAGATAAAAAGTGAATAAATTGTAATTAATCAAAATGAAAATTAAAAAATCTGAAAAAAACAGAAATAATATGGAAGATTAATATTTTTACATGATGTAAAAACATCCATTTTAGTTTAGGAAACATTAGAGGTAAATGATAGGTATTGTGTCAAAAAACATAAAAATGGAAAGAATAATACATGAAAAATATTGTTATCAACATTTAAGCATTTTTAATTAATTAGTATTTTATTTTGGAGAATTGTTTTTCTCAGAATTTAGTCAGTAGCCTTCTTTCTTGCCCCTCTCCTTTAATTGTCCCTCTCTTTCTCTCATTTTCTCTCATTTAATATAGCCAATATTATTTATAAAACACTGCTAAACTTCTGAATAGTAAGGTGTTTAAATTTTCAAATTTTAATTTTATAAGTTTGTGTATTAGTTTCCTTTGATTACCTTGAGTGTTAGAAAAATTAACAATTTTGAAAAGTGTTGGAACTATAAGATTATGAGGATTTTGAACTTGTAAGAAACAAAGAATAAACTCTGTGATGCACAGAGGAGGACACAAACAAGGCAAAAGTAGCCCAGAAAGGCAACTCTTTGGCAAAAAGGATGCAACGATAGGGCAAGAACCAAATAAGTTAGCAAGCATACTGGGCCAGGAAGTTCTCTTGTTTTTATTCTCATGCAGGTTGCAACTGTATCTTTTCTTTATTAACTGAACTTTTTCACAATAAGCTATTATTGAAATCTCACAAAGTAAATGAAGGAAGTAGGAAGGGGGTTAACAATTTAGATATTTAAGTTCTAAAGATGCACTGAGTGGAGAATTTGTGAAAACAGAATATTTGTGGAGTGGTAGTAGTGGGATTTGAGATATGCGCATGAAGTCTTATGAGGTGGGTTGGGTAAAATATTTGAATTCCTTGTTTTAAACAATAGGTTTGCAGTGTTGGACAAAAAAAGCTGACATTTAATGTTTCTTAATGGCTGACTTTCACAGTATGAGACAGCATGAACCACTGGCAGCCAAGGATGCAATGCTGTGTTTTAGTGATAATATACCCTCTATTCCATGACTAAGATGTTTAAACATCTGATGCCTAGCTGATGGTGTTTTGGTGAAATTGTGGTGTAAAACTATGATCAAAGTAAAGCCTAACTAGATTAAGGGGTCCACAAGAGGCGTGGGGCAGCAGGGCAACACTCATGTAGTGGAGAAAGAGCCCGGACTTCTTTATGACCCCAGTCTCTACTTCTTGATTCTGTACCATCTTTACCTACTGTGAGTATAAATAATTAAACAAATAATTGATGAAAAATAATAAACAAACATTATAATTCATCTGAACATTTTATGATATTTGTACACTATGGCTGTTAATGTTTTAATCCAAAAGAGCAAATCCTGCTTAACAATGGGAAAAATGTGTGTGGACACTTTTCTTGTTTAAACTTTAAACTATTTAGAATAAGCTTACACAATTTATTCACATAACCTTCCTATCAAAACGTGAAAAAAAAATGGTAAGAATTTCAGTATACATACCTGGCTGTGGTTAAATTTTCTTATGCTATTCAGATTATTTATTTCATTTACTTCCTGTCTGAGCACAATAGATTATAAGAATGTTGCTTTTAGTGATCATCTTAACAAAATCCACATGTGTTCAGTGATATAATAGCTAATTACAATGGCAATAAAACATTGAAAAGGATCACCTGAGGTAGAAATTAGTGATAATGATGAGAGCCAAAACTTTGCTTGACCTTATTAACAGCTAATATAATTTTTAACCTTCATGTAATAATAGCTAATTATGATAATTATGATTAAGAAGATGATACAGAAGAAACTTGTGGTTCATATCAAAAACTGAGGTTTTTGTTACGAGAGGAAATATATAGGATGCAAAAAAAATGGATTTATTTCAAAGCAGTGATGTACATTTGGGTGATGGTGGTGTTGGTAACACCATAGGGTTGTATCTGACTCTTGTGCCGCCTTTACCACCATGTCCAGTAGCGGCTTTAAGAAGGTTATTCATTTAGATAGGCCAATCTGTAACAGTCTGTGTTATGGCCAAGTCCCACAGACCCCAAAGACCACCAGCGAGCTGATTCAGATGCAAACACAGTAGGATCTTTATCACAAGCTCAAGCTTGGATGCCCACCACCACCAGTGCAGCTTTCTCAAGTGCAGAGGCCCAAGGGAGAAAGAGGATTTTATTGAGGATTACAGCAAGGTAGTTCCATGACTAATTGACATTTAGCAAATATCGGGTGTCCTGAGGGCCAAACTGTAATTGTGTTTGTCTGGAGGACCAAACTCTAATTGTTTTACTCATCCTATTGTAAAGAACACCAGTGTAAACTTCAGGTATTCACTGATTAGCAATTGCTAGAGGTGAAGGTTAAATATTACCAGAGGTGAGTGGTCAAAGCAAAATTTTGTGGGTTTTTCTTCTTTTTGAAAATGGAGTTTATATCTAGGTCATTAACCCTTAAGACAGAGTTTCTTTTGCAGAAATGGGGTTACACAGGCCTCAACGTTTGTCTAGTGAAAAGCCAGCAGCCACTCCTGATGAGACCTAATTGACTAGGATCAGAAGGAAGGAAAAGAAGTCCTCCCCTATCAGTGGACTTGGGGAGGGGCATGCATGCAGAGGGTGGAGGAAGGGAAGGATTGGGACAGGAGGAAGGAGGGAACCACAGGGGGGATACAAAGTGAATAAAGTGTAATTAATAAAGAATTAAAAAAAGAAGTTAAAAGGGAAAAAAAAAACAGAAAAACCCTGTATAAAATTAGTAAAGTAAAGGTCTAGTCAAGGGTCTACAGTCACTTCAGAATATTTGTATATCATGCTAAAAATTAGTTTTATAGAGATAGAAAAACTTAGACAACTATGATATCTGGAAGATAGACTAATGGACTGATGTATATAAATTCAATTTGACATGATTATAGTCATCTTTGGTTATAAGCATCATTATTACCTTATCAAATAAATATTACTTTTTCTTCCTTGTGGGGGGTGCCTAATACACTAATACACTGAATTGTGTCAAGCAATTTTATTCTTTTATTAAATTATTTTTATATTGATTAACATCTTCTTAGTGCAGCTCTTTTGGTAGGAAGTTGGCTAAGACTTTCCTGAGGGTGAACCTCTGAGGCTATCAGGCACACAGGGATAATCTTTATTCTTTTGATAAATCAGTATCCCTACTTGGCTTACAAAAAACTTTGTACCATTGTTTTACAAATAAAGAAAATTAAAGTTTAACAGGGTTGAACAGTGGGAAGACTTGAAGAAAACATTCACTAAGATTATTTTCCTTATAACATTAAATTAAAAAATTTTTAAATAATTTTCTCCCATTACTTTCATATTTGGTGAATTATTCTAGAACTTTGCACACTTTCCTATTGCTACATTTTTCTATTTAAATGCTGTTATTGTGATAAAGTAACAGCAAGATCCTTATTTTAAATTCTGTAGTTAATTGACCTTTATTAAATTTAGGGCTATGAATCAGATTAATAAAGAAAATTTTAACTTACATAAATTTTTAAGTATTGTATTAAAAATAATTAAGTGGAATGCTTGTTTTCTGTCTTTCCTACTTCTAATTCATTTGGATTTCATAAGAATGATATAAAATATTATTAACTTAGTATAGTAGGTTTAACTAAGAAATCTTTCAAGAATGTTGGTAGAAATTAAGATTTCCAAATTCATAGAATCCTGAAATTTAATGGCAAGTAAAATGGAGAAAAAAAGTGAAATGGGCACCAATTTGTTATCAACATTGTAAGTTAGTTTCTTAAAAATCTTTAAAAACTGCATAATGTTACTAATACTAAAAAGAACATATCTAACAATGAAAAACAAAAAAGTAAATGAAAAAAAGAAAATATTTAATTTATACAAGTTCTTCTAAATTATTCCCTGAATAATAAAGAACTTTGATCTTTAAATTTTTTCATTTGTTCATTTTGCATCCCAGTCAAAAGCCTACTCCCTCCTCTCCTTCCAGTCACATCTTCCCACACACTTCTTCCATCCCCCTTTCCCCTACATATTCCCAGGTACCAACCTCTCCTGGCACATGACTTTGCATCAGGATAAAGTATCTTATTCTTCACTGATCTTTATGTGATGATCTTTATGATGGATCAATTGACAGTGGAGAAATGGGGAAAGAAGGAAGATTTTTCTCTTTTAAAGGACTGAAAGCAGTTAGGGAAAAATGTAATGAGGAATTGTGAAAAGAATTGAAGAGTGAAGTAGGCACTAGGTAGTGGTAGATGTTTTGTACTTCAAAATCCAAAGAAGAAAAAATAAAATGAAACAAACAAACAAACAGAAAGCAGAAGATGATAAACAGGAAAGACACAGAATTGATTATGAAAAAAAATTGATTGTCCTGCTAGGCCACAGAGGAGGACTTTGCAGCCAGTCCTGAAGATACCTGATAAGCTAGGGTCAGATGGAAGGGGAGGAGATCCTCCCCATTAGTGGACTTGGAAAGGGGCAGGGAGAAGATGAGGAAGGGAGGGTGGGATTGGGAGGGAATAAGGGAGCGGGATACAGCTAGGATACAGATTTAACTGTAACTAATGTTAAAAAATAAATAAATACACTGACTTTCCTGTCTGTAAAAAAAAATATATCATTTAAAGGACAAAAGGCGAGTGTTGTCACTTAGGATGCTGTTGCCTTAAATCATGGAAAAGAAGATGACCACTTGATTTTAGTCTTCAGGCAGCAGTTAGAAAGCTATTAGAGAAGCAAAAATCAATGAATCTCGGGATTCACACATGAGCATGTGGGGCAAGAAAAAGGAGAGTGACTTAAAAGATCTTAGGATTGCAACACGTATAATTAGATCAGAATTTGTAATTATTCATTCAGATTTCAGCCAGTGGAGGACAACATAAGCTCCCTTTGCAATGTAAGGCACTAACAAGGTGTTGGATTTATAAAGTTAGAATTCAAAAGAGGCTAAGACGTAGTCAGATATTCACATATTGATTTTAAATATAACTCACAACCTAAGCCAAGTAGGTGGTACGGACACATATTTAAATACTTGAGTAAGCAGGGAAATATGGTAGTTCACGAGGCACAAAGAAATTAAGCAAATAAGGACTATATATTACAAATAAAATTTTATGAGTAGAGAGACAAAACCACTCCCATGGGACTGTGATGTTCAACAATGAGACATACAGTTACTTTTATTCCTGTTGTGATTATTAGCATTATCATTTATTGAGAGGGTGTGCTAAAATATCTGACACACTGAACTTAGAAATGCTTATGGGGTAAATAGTCAAGAGTTCTTAAAATACAGGAGCTAGAAAAACAACTTAATCCCGAAGAGCAGTTAAGATTCTCACACAGGCTGCGATTTGGCTCCCAACACTCACTGTGCAGGATATAAGCATCTATAATTTCAGTTCCAGGAGACTGAACACCTTTTTCTTGCATCAGTGGGAACTAGTCATACATGAAATCCATATAGATGCACGCTTGCAAAACACTCATACACATACAGAAAATATATCTTAAAAATATATATTTTTTTAAAATGATGTGTGTGTTTGCTTTGGGGTAGATGTTATGTGCAATTCACTATAGACATTCATGAACGCCAGAGGGTTTTGATATTCTTGGAGCAGGAGGCATGAGCAGCTGTAAGGTATACACGAGGAAACTGAAAACAGACCTCATGTCCTGAAGTAGAAAAGTGGTAGCAATCATACACAGTAGCCAACTGTAAAAAAATGTCTTAGAAAGCATACAAAATTTTTTAAGAAGTCATTTAAGTATTGAAAAATCCCAGTTTTTAAAATGACGATTTAGAAGATAAAGTAAATAATCTAAATCCAATATTCAGAAGAGGAAACCATGATTAATTGCATAATTAGTCAGGCAGAATCAGGAATGGCTAAAATGTCCACTTGCAAAGTAGTGGTAACATGGCACATGAGACCTTACAAAGACGCTCAGGGCCCCTGGGTTCCTTCTATGTGCTCATCTCACACATGGCCTTTGGAGAAAAGGACGACTGATATGTCCATAGTATAGATAAGAAAGTAAGTTACTCATGTCTAATTTTGTGCCTGTCTGATCCACAAATAAAATCAAGAAATACTAGCCACTATCCTCTCCTGTCTCCTAGAGCTTCTATGGTTCATTTTATTTTCCTTATTAAAGAAGAGTTTATCTACATGGTGATATGTAAAGAGCAGGCATAGTGGCACATGCCTTTAATTTGAGCATTTGGCAGGCAGAAGCCAGCAAATCTCTGTGAATGAGGCCATTCTGGTCTACAAAAAGAGTTTCACGCCAGCTAGGATGACCTGTCTCAAAAAAAGATAAAATTAAAAATCACAAACAATAAAAACAACCCAAGATAAAACAGTGCTTAAGAGTGTTCAAATAGTTTAAAGATATGAAATAAGTTGAAGGCTTTGTAGAATCCTATTTATAAAGTCACAAACTAAATTAAAAGACAAATCTGTATAAGTATAATCTTTCTTTGCTAAGGGCTGCAGGACTGGCAACACAAGTCTACTGTGGAAACAAAACAACAAAACCCACTTTTTTTTTTCTCTCTTCCCCTTTCCTTCTCGGAATTATCAGTGTAATACAACGGAATTGCCCTCATTTGCTGCCACAGTGCCTTATACCGTTTGAACTACAGCCTACCTGCGTCTACTGTGATAATTCAATTATCGGACAGGAAACTTAATCTCTTTGAAGAGAGCGAAAGACAAATACAGTTGCTTTTAAAAGCAGCCCTGTGAAGACTGACCTGAGCCAGACCTTAGAACTTAATTAAACATTGCCAGGCATGTCTGCTGTACCCAGCACAATGCAAGCATCAGGGAACTTGTGTGGCGCCCTCTGCGAACTATGCTTGGAGCAGGATTGTTGGAGAAACATTTGCCTTTGAAAGAACGCTATTGTCTGATGCTTTTCAATAAATATACTCCTCACAAACATCAGTGAAAGTTCAGGGTGTCAGTGTGGTACTCTGAGGGCTTGCTGATTCCTTTGTATATCTAATGCTGACTCAAAGTTAGTGTTCTTTTGAGGATTGCTAAAAAGATAAATAATCAGGAAAAAAAGAGCTAGTGAATACTATAAATTAACCCTTTGTAGTTGACCCCAAATCAGTTCTGAGCAGTTTCTGAGCAACTGTGTATGACAGTAGCAGCAGGCAGATTTTGTTCTCACTGTGTAAGCTAAGACCCAGGATGTGTCCTCCCATAGTGAGAAGCTGGCTAGGTCATGTTTCCAGTCATCTCATAGAGAAAGCCCCAAACCAAGTTTGTTCCAATCCACTCAAATTTCTTGGGCAAGCATTGAAAGATACAGGCATCAGAAGAGGTAATTCTTGGCTTGATTCATCTGTAAAACAGCATAAAATATGTTAAAAACATAGCTGAACACTAGTTATGTATTGAAAAGAGGTTTTAATCAGAAACAACTATTGAAATAAAATAGTGTGATGAAAACGGAACCCAACTTTGATTGTACAAAGGTGGTTGGGGATATATATATATATATATATATATATATATATATATATATA
>NW_026591086.1:49237154-49312696 GCF_907164565.1 Psammomys obesus
TATATATATATATATATATATATATATATATATATATATATATTTAAGAATTAAGTAGTAACAGAGAGGGAGACAAAGCTTAGTTGTTAATGATTTTTAGGGGATAATCCTGGGTCCTGGAAGCTCTAACCGGCATGGCCAACAGTCAGTAATTCACCAATCAAAAATCAACTAACTGTTAAAAGCACAGAAGTTATTAACTGTGGTGTCACAAAAAAGAGGAACAAATAAAGAGGTATAGTAACACTTAAGTTTATCTTTGGGAGACTGACATGATGATTAGACTTAACCAAATGACTCTAGAGATGCATAACTGAACAGTCCTGGTCAGCAGGTAGTCCTAGACCTTTCAAGGTATTAGCTGTGGGTTTATTCTTAAAGATTTCAGAGGTATGTAATAGCTATTCTTGTCAGGAATTGTTCTTTCTTTGGTCGGTGAAATGGTTCCGTCTCTTCTTTTTTTCAGTGTATAACTCCTAAGTACATTTTAGTTCCTCAAGGACAACTATTTCAGCATTCTGAAACAAAAGGAAGGACAAAAGAATACAGTCTCTCCTTCAAGTATGATTTCAGGAAGACTTAGGAAAATGAAAAAAAAATGATAGAAATCAGAATGATTGAGTTGCTCAGTTTGAATCTTGTCTGTTTTTGTTGTTCATATAACTCAGTTATATCCTTTCTTCCTGTTCACAATCCTAGGAAATGGGGTTTGCTATTTAAAGTTGCTAGCCAAGAAAAAAAAAAAAAAGTTTGGCTGACTTCGGTTTTCTCAGGTAGGTCCTTTCAAAGAGAGTGAGATTTTCCTAGGTAAGCAGACTTGAGCTGTTAGAAATTTTGTTCCTGTTTATTTAAGTCTGTATTGGCTAAAATCTAGAAAAACAGTTATGCAAATAATTTTAATAGCCAGTTATTACAAGGTAATCTTAGCTGCTCTAATATAACATGACACAAATTATCTCATTTAGTACAGAGAATAGCTCCAGAAGATGAGTACTGTTTCTTCATTCAAAACTGAGACTTAGCAACCTTAAACACCTAAGCCAGCTTAGTTAGGTTTGAATCAATATTGAAACCCAACTAACATAACCAGTCCAATAGTTGAGCATACATCTTAACACCTAATGACAATTTGTAACTACTCAAGTGCAACTTGTTGAAATTGTAGCAAACTGATTCTGTAAAGAAGACTTTCTTCATTGTTAAGCTTTGCCAGCACAAAAGCCTTATGTTTCTTTAGATGGACAATAGTAAGGTAACCACCACTAAATTTCTAGCAGGGATTCAGTATTGCATTTTTCGAGAATACTTTTAGTTACTTTAATGGCCTAACTTTATTTTTAGTCAACAGTCTTGGAAAACTAACTATAACAACAGTTAGTGCAACTTGAAAATATATTTTAGGATATAACAAATAAGAACATTTAGTAAGTTTTACTTAGAAGGTACGGAATTTTATAACTTGTAAATGTAACTTGTTTCTATACCATGCATATAATTGGAAATGATTCTACAAATAAAGTGCATATAATTGAGCTAGATGCATACTTTGAATTGAACAAAAATATAAAATATATTTTGGGTAGTTTAAATATAATTTGTATAATCAATCTCTTTCTCTTTTCTCTCCCTATCTTTTTTCTATTCATGTCCCTCTCCATTTGTTTCTTTTCTTGCTCACTTGCTTTCTTCCGTAATCCCTTTCTCTTTCCATCACAACATATGACTTCTACATATAGATAAGTACCTTACTGCTTTGATGATGATAATTTTGTAAACTTAAGGTTTTTTTTCTTTAATTTTTCATTTTTACCTATTTTTATGTGTATGGGTGTTTTCCTGTATGTGTATTAGCAATACATACATGTTTAGCCCCACAGAGACAAAAAAGAAATACTGAATCCTAGGGAATTGGAATTACAGGTGGTAACTAATGGTCTGTAACCATTAGGAACTACCATTTGGGTGCCGGGAACACAACCAGAATCCTCTGGGACCCTTGCAAGAGCAAGCTGCAGGTGTTTGACCATTGAGCTATTTTTCAGTACTATATGTGTTCATTTTAAAGAAGAATTATAACAAGGAGACCTTCTGTAGATTATCACACATTTTATGGTTAGCTGAAATTTAATTTTGAAGGCTGTAAAAGGCACAAGTTACTTAAATATGAAGCTGCTGTGTCTCATAAAGTTATTAGCCTTTTTTCCCATAGTTTCTCAATTTTCTTTCAGTACCACCTTCATGTGTTTTCATTTCTTCTTCCTAAGAACTTGAAGCTTAGTTAAGTTACCGTCTGTTTGGATACTGACATTCTTGAGAGTCTAAACATTTGTTTATAGTAAAGGAAAACATTAGCAAACAAATTATCAAGAATATTTGAAAATTTACATGAATAATGCCACATTAGGAATTTTAAATTCTATCTCATCATAATACAAAAATACTACAGTAAACAAATATTTCTTTTTAAATTCCAGAATTTTACCAATAATGTAAATGTGAAAATTTAATGTAAAATTAAGAACATAAATTATTGCATTTTGGGTTGTAGAATAACAGAGCTACTCTTTTTTTGTTAATTTATTTATTTTTATTAATTATAGTTTATACACTTTGTATCCCAGCTGTAGGCCCCTCCCTTGCTCCCTCCCAATCCCACCTTCCCTCCCTCATCTCCTCCCATGCCCCTCCCCAAGTCCACGGAGAGGACTTAATCAATTGCTCAATTGGAAGACTATAATATGTTGCAACAAATCAAAGGGGAAAATTGTTTTCTATTAATTTTTGCTCTCAAAAGAGATGGTCCATTTTTTCAATGTTTTTCCTCTTTCTCCCCTTTATTTATTAATTTTATAGTTTTCTACATATATATATTATCAAACTTTGACCAAATTTACTTCGTATTTCCTCCTATCCCATTTCTCCACTATCTTCCTTACAACTTACCCATCCTAATCATACATTCTTTTTAAAATACCACTGAATCCATTTGGAGCGGCATGTAGGTGTATCCAATCTACTAGAACATCGATAACATTTTCTCACACCTGAAAAAGGATAGCTTATCTTTTCTAGAAGACATTATTTGTTAATATTTTCTCAGCTAGTGATGATACACCATGAGCCCCATTCCCATGCATGCTAGGATTTTGACTGGCTAGATCATGGGCAAGTTTAGAGCTTGGACTTATAGGTACTGGGACTCTTGTGTGCAATCACATGGCAATAGCTTGTTAATAATTATTTGCTACAAACATTCACTAACCCTGCCTCCTACAATCTTTTTGTTCATGATTTCTAATGATTTCTGAGCTTGAAGGAAAAGGCTGTGATAACGGCTGGGGTTCATAGCTTGGTGTTCATTTACAATCAGTGCTGATCAAATCAGAGCCACAAAAAAAAAAAAAAAAAAAACAATAAATTATCATCACCCTAATGAAAATATTGCTCATATACATAATACAGTTTTATTCACCTGTAAAGAAAAATATAAAATTTTAACATGTAAATAGATGGAGCTGAAAATTATATTTTTGAGTGAAGTAAAGACAAATGTTTTTTTCCAAATCAAATAATCCACATTTTTTATTTACAGAGCAATAAATTTTAGTACACCATAGACAATTAGAAAGACAGATAAACAAAAATAATAATATATATTATTATTCTGCAAAAGGGATAGTTTCACCTTTTCCTTTCCTATTTGTATGGCTTCTCTGTCTCCCTCGTATTGCATTAGTCATTTATTTGTCATCATCAACTAATGACTAATATAAACAAATTAAAAACATGAAAGATTTATGGACTATGGATTCAGCAACAGAGGAAGACAATGCAGCCATTCCTGATGAGACAAGATGGAAGGGGAGAAGGACTTCCCCTATCAGTAGACTAGGGAAGTGGCAGGGGAGGAAATGAAGGAGGGAGGGTGGGGTTGAGAGGGAATGAGGGAGGGAGCTACAGCTGGAATACAAAGTGAATAAACTGTAATAAATAAATATATAAAGTTAAATTTCAAAAAATTAAAAATGTAAGGAAAATGTAATAATAATAATAATAATAATAATAATAATAAAGGTGAGAGCCCAAGTACAGAGAAAAAAAAATTGTGTTTTTTTTTAACTCTTGTAGACACTTTCTTTCAATCTTTAGACTATAGTACTCATATAAAGCACAGAACTAGTAAGAGGCTATAGTGGTGGATTTCAAAGGAAGGAGAACAGAACACAGACGTTATTAAATGAGAAGTTTGAATAATAGAAGAGGAAGATGTAAAAGACACTAAAATAGAGAGAGTATGTGATGAGTTTAGTAACACCAAAGATCAAAAGTGTTATATGACAAACTACTAGTATAAAATTACCCACCTATGTGTATAGATTCCTATATATTACATATGTATGTACACTCACATGTTCATATGTATATTCCAATACGCTTTTCAATAATGATGGGGTAATTCCTCTTTCCAACACCACAGATTATCAAACACAAAGCCAGTGTCAGGCGTGGTTTACCTTATTTAGATGGATAAGTTTATATAGTCCTTTCTCCTGAAATTTATCAGGCTAATAGCAGTGTGCTTGGTTACTTTGCAGAACTTGATAGTAAGACCTTTTTCCAGAAGACACAACATGTTTGATTAACGGGACATAAAAACTTAAGCTAGTACCCATTTGGAATATTTCATCTCTACTAGCTGCCTTTTATAATGATGGAAGTTTCTGCTCACACCATGAGACAAAAAAGAAGTTTGATAATATTTCTTAAACTAAAATCTTTTCCAGTTTTGTTTTTCATTTAAAATTTATGGGGGACAGCCTTTCCAAGCCACAGAGGAAGAAAATTCATCCAGTCCTGATGAGGCCTGATAGACTAGGATCAGATGGAAGGGGAGGAAGAACTCCCAATCAGTGGATTTGGAAAGGAGCACAGGTGGCTAAGAGGGAGGGAGGGATTGAGAGGTAATGAGAGAGGGGGCTACAGCTTGGATATGAAGTGAATAAACTGTAATTAATAAAAAAAATTAATTTTAAAAATTATGGAGGTGAGTTTAAAATACCAGAATCTTGGTTATACTGTTGACATTATATAATACCTGTGTATCACACACACACACACACACACACACACACACACACACACACACATTCATACTTATTGAATGTTTGTCTCCCTCTCTCTTGTGTCTGTCTGGACACCTATAAAATACACCTTGGTAATTTAATGTTCACTATATAACAAAACAACTTTTTTAACCTTTTTGACACTATTTTTAACATAATATTTTATTTATTACAGTTTGTTCACTTTGTATCTCAGCTGTAGCCCCCTCCCTCCCTCTCTCCCTCATCTCCTCCCTCCCATGATCCTTCCCCAGTCCCCTGATAGGGGAGGTTCTCCTCCCCTTCCATCTGACCCTAGCCTTTCATGTCTCATCAGGACTTGTTGCATTGTCTTCTTCTGTGGCCTGGTAAGGCTGCTCCCTCTTCAGGGGAAGGTGATAAAAGTGCCAGCCACTGACTTCATGTAAGAGACAGTCTCTGTTCCCCTTTTGCTTTACTCCAGGTTTTAGTGAAAGGTGATAGGAAGGGGGTTTGTGGATTACTATGTATGTCTTAAATAAATAAATTGATTTCCAATTTATTGTGACTCCTAACTTTCGTGAGCGATTTCAACAGTTTACATAACCTTCAAGTTATCTATTTGTATGTGTATACATGCATACAAGTACATATATATGTATATATATATATATATATATACATACATATGATGATTATATGTATAGTGAATATGTTGTCTGCAGGAAGAGAAAATTCAAATTAGCCCATATGTATATATCTCACTTCATTGAACTGTTATACTACCATCTGATGAATGATGTTATATCTGAGTTCAACCATGTGTTTTCCTCCCACTCCACACTTTTCAAAATAATGACTGTGAGACTTTATTATTTATGAATAAATGTCCAGGACATAAACTTTGGTACATTCCCCTTCCAGCTCATAACTTATTTATCCTGTTTATTCTATTCTATGGGTGCCACATGGCTGGTTTCACTTTCTCAGTTCCATGTGTCTGTCTTTTTCAAAGCTGCAGCAACTCTGCCACATCTGACTATCTCCCGGAGTTCATCTTTTGCCATCAGAACTCCCACTTTCTATCTCCTGCCTTGTCTCACAGGCCATCATCCTTTTATAACAGATGATGCCTCCATACAGTACACAAGAGAATCTCTCTGTATGGGATATTTTAACTTTCCTAAATTAATCCAATACTGAGCTTAGACCTTTTCAGAATATAACTTGTTATGTAAGAAAGGAAATCATTTGTGTAAAGATTCTTTCTTTTTTATTTTATTTTATTTTATTTTTAAATTTTTTATTAATTACACTTTATTCATTTTGTATCCCCCCATAAGCCCCTCGCTCCTCCCCTCCCGATCCCACCCTCCCTCCCCTTTCTGCATGCATGCCACTCCCCAAGTCCGCTGATAGGGGAGGTTCTCCTCTCCTTAATTCTTTCTTTATGTAGCGGAAATTGTAGTTAGTTGGGGGTGTTTCTACAGCATTGGAATTATCAGAGAGTAGTCAAAGTTTATTTTTTCCACAGTTTAACAGCCCTGTTAGAAAATCAAGTAAACGAAGTGAGAAGGTGTCATCATCTATTTGAACCAGGGCTTTATCTTCCTCATGTTTATGCCCATGTGATTGAGAAAGAAAAGTTTTCTCAGAATGTCTATTGCTAAGAATCATAAACTCTTTCTCAGTTTAAGATTTCTAAGGTGTTCTATTACTCTGTTCAAAATTTTTGTCCTAAGGTAGTTTGTTTTAATTTTGTTCAATTTAATATCTCCTTTGATTATAATTTCTGGCTGATTTACTATTTTAAACATTTTGCAGAGTAGTTTCCATTACAACATAATTAAACTAAAATGAGGGCAAAGTAAAAATATTGAAGCATTATCACAGGTTTTTCATTGTAGTCTTTATCTAGACTTCTGCTCAATATATCTATAATTAAGCTTAGGCTGCATGCCTAGGTATTATGTAATCTTAGAATAGAAACTGTGCACAACATGAACAGACATTGATTTGACCTAATATCACCCTGTTATGAATTTAGTTGGAGAGGAGTTTGAACTCTGCACAGTTGCTATATATTTTACAGTGGAAAAGTTACTTAAAACTTTTAAGTTCCATTTATTTCTCCAAAAATATGCAAAAAATAATTAATAATAAATATTAATATATTAATTTTGGTTGTGGGTAAGATGAAAAACATAAAGTGCCTTGAAATCTTTTGAGATTTTGTAAATGATGACTAAAACAATTTAATTATTGTCTTTAAAACAATTCAAGAATTACTTCCCATTACCTGGTATGTACAGGCACTGTGACCTTGAACAACTATGTTTTTATACTACATCCAGAATTTGAAATTAGCTTCATAAAAGCAATTTTAGTTGTAAAAGTTTATATATAAACAATTTCTCTTATCTTTGTGATTCCACAAGAGCTCTGAACTCTGAACCTATTTGCATATATATATATATATATATAGATAATAACTATTTGTATTATGATCCCTATGAGTGATAATGAAAGTAAATTACAAATTATCAAACACAATGAATTTGCTCAATTAAAAATTGGGTACAGAGCTAAACAGAGAATTCTCAACAGTGGAATATTGAATGGTGGAACAACACTTAAGGAAATGCTCATTGTCTTAGTCATCAAGGAAATGCAAAGCAAAACAGCTTTGAAAATCCACTTTATAACCATAGGAAAGGCTAAGATAAAAAACTCAAGAGACAACACATACTGGAGAGGATGTGGAGAAAAGGGGAACCTCCTTTATTGCTGGTGGGGATATAAACTGGTACAACCACTTTGGAAATCAATCTGGCGCTTTCTCAGAACACTAGGTACTACCTCAAGACCCAGCTCTACCACAATTGGGCATATAGCCCAAAGATGCTCAACCATACAACAAAGACATGTGGGCAATTATGTTCATAGCAGCTTTATTAGTAATATCCAGAATCTGGAAACAACCCAGATGTCCCTCAACAGAGGAATGGATACAGAAATTGTGGTACATTTATACAATGGAATACTACTCAGCTATTAAAATCAAGGAATTTATGAAATTTGTAGGCAAATGGACAAAACTAGAAAAAATTGTCCTGAGTGAGGTAACCCAGAAGCAGAAAGACATTCATGGGACTTACTCACTTATAAATGGATAGTAGCTAAATATTGTAGGATTAACTATCTAAAATCTACAGTTCTGAAGAAGCTAAATAACAAGGAAGACCCTCAGGAAGATGCTTAATTCTCATTTAGAAGGTAAACAGGATAGACACAAAAGTGGTAGAAGAGGGGAAACAGGACAGGAGCCTACCAGAGATGTCCTCAAAAGGCCTCTAACCAGCAGGGAATTGAAGCAGATGTAGAGACTCATAGCCAAACTTTGGACAGAGCACAAGGTGTCTTATGGAAGAAGTCGGATATAGAAGGATCCAGAAGGGACAGGAGTCACACAAGGAAACTAATAAAGCCAAAATAAATAAATAAGTAAATAGATAGATAAACAAACAAATGAACAAATAAATAGCTGGGCACTGGAGGGACTTCAGAATCTGCTGCATCAACCAAAGACTATGCATAGAGAGGATCTAGATGCCCTACTCAAATGTCGAATTGCTCATTCTCCATAGAGTAGAAACAGTCTCTGACATGAACTCGGTTGCCTGCTCTTTAATAACATCTCCCTGGTGTGGTGACCTCTCCAGCCCACAGAAGAAGAGGATCCAGGCAGTCCTGATGGAACCTGTTAGGCTAGAGTCACACAGTAGGGGAGGAGGACTTTCCCTATCTTTGGACTATGGAAAAGGATGTGAGGAGGAAGAAGGAGGGAGGCTGGAACTGGCAGGAGGTGAGGTAGGGGGATACAACTGGGATACAAGGCAAGCACATTAATAATAATAATAATAATAATATAAAAATATAAATTGACTGAATTTAAAGGAAATGTATAGCTTCCTCCATAAATAAATGCCTGTAAAGTTAAAGATTGAGATATCATCTTATTCATTCAAATCAACTTTCTATTAAAATAAATTAATATGTTAATACTTATGCTATTTTGAATATTGCAAATTAATATTTGCAAAACCACAAGATAAGAGGGCTTATCAAGTTTTGAATGACATGGTCTTCATTCAAAATGGTAATGCATACAGGCCTTACTCAACAACTGTGTGCATTACTCAAGAATATACAGTTATGTACTTACTGTGTTTACAAATAACATATATTACACACATTTTTATACACTGCAAAATTAATTAAATATATAGTCATCAGGGAATATACTACATATAACATGTCAAATAAAATAATAATAAACTGACATTTTAAGAGTAAACCTGTTTTTTTTTTTAATTAAAAAAATGAATATAGCAAATAGGACTACAAGGTATTTTGATCAAGTCCACCCTCTATTCACTCCCATCTAGTTCCTTTTTCAACCTATTCCTCCATTTTCCTTCTAAATTTCTTCTGCTCACTTTTTAAAAATTAACTATGAAAATATTACTGGATGTTGGATTTAAAAATCTGTTCTGTTGATTTCTAGGAATTATTTTCTTTCTTTTTTTTTTTTAGCTCCATTATATATTTAATTTAGCCTGAAACATGTACCCCAGTTGATAGTTGTAGTTCTAAAATAATATTCTTTAATAGTTATTTTATTTTTTTAGGTGTGCTTTTTTTTTTCTTATCAGTTACATTTTATTAACTCTGTATCCCAGCCGTGTCCCGATCCCTCATTCCCTCCCAGTCCCTCTCTCCCTCCCTCCTCTCCACCGTGCCCCTTTCAAAGTCCACTGATAGGGGGGACCTCCTCCCCATTCATCTGATCCTGTTCTATCAGGTATCCTCAGGACTGGCTGCAAAGCTCTCCTCTGTGGTCTAACAGGACTGCTCCTCCCTTGGGGGGTGGGGAGGCCAAAGAGCCAGTCATACGCATTGAACATTGACAGGAGTCTACTGAGCGCATTTGAAAGACTCTACCTAGCAGAGTTTTCAAAGCAAAGACTCATAACCAAACCTTTTGCAGAGTACAGGGAATCATAAGAAAGAAGGGGAGTTAGACTGATGAGGAAAGGATAGGAGCTCCATAAGGACCAAAGATATCTGGGCACAGGGTCTTTTCTGAGACTGACATGCAACCAAGGACCATGTATGAATGTAACCTAGAACCTCTGCTCAGATGTAGCCTGTGGTAGCTCAGTAACCAATTGGTTTCCCATAGTGAGGGGAACAAGGACTATTTCTAACAGGAATTATTTTCAACTTTACAGTTTTCAAGTTTGAGAATGAATTGGGTCACAGATGTGTGGTATTTTGGACTGTATTATGATCATGAAAGCTGGACTATAAGAATGATGGATCTATAAAGATCTCACATAAGAAAATTATGTAATAGATACTATAACAAAGGCTTGTTGATGTTCTGTTCACCTGTGTGGTTGAATAACTATAAATTCATAGCACATGTTTCCACAAATTTATAGTCATCTGTGTATACCATTGATATGTATTCACCCATTTCAAAGAGGATTGTGTTATCTGCATTTTGCAAATTCTGTTACTTGTTTTAGGCAAATAGAGTGAATGTACAAGTAAAATGGGGTAATTCAAATGGTTTAAGGAATACCTCATATTTTCTTCTACTTTCATTTCCTGGCCTTTGTTAATCTGAACACATGTTATATTGGCCATGGAAGCTGAATGGCTATTGTGAGTCTAACAAAATGACTTACTCCAATCACTGTGCAGGACTAAAATGCCAATTTTATTCGTATAAAATGGTTGCTTGTATAAAATGGTTATAGTCCAGTTAGAGAAAGACAGGAAGTAGAGAAAGTACCTGGAAAGCTTGAGTGTAAGCATCTTGTGGTCTACGTAGAGCAGACTAATGGGCTATGTAGCCAGACTTAAAGAGTGTGAGCATCTATGCAGTCTACAGTAGAGCAGACTAATGGGCTATGTAGCCAGGCTTGTAGATAAAACCATAAATTCAAGTGATGCCACATTTTGATGTGTTTCTAAAAATTCTCCTGCCTTTTAGCATATAAACAGTAAAGGTCTTATCTTTAAAACTATGGGAGAAACTATAATTTAAAAGATTACAAATTATATTCTAATGAGAATTTTTAATTTATTTTCTTCATTTTTAAATACTAATTCATTCTATACGATCATAACTCATACTGACATAATTTTTTCTTAACAATGTCTATTTATTATACCATATTATTATGTTTTAAAAGGATCATCCTATATATTACTATGAAAATCTTCTTTTGTATGAAACTTTTCTATCATTGCTACAGGTTTTGATTACTATCAGCCAAGCCATTCTTGTGTCTCTATGTCTAGCCAAATGTTTTCTTTTGCATCTACTATTTCTTTTATTTGAACATGGAGGCTCATAATATGCTTTCTTTTTGGTTAAATACAATTCCATTGCACATATGTACTCCATTTTCATTATTCCTTCATCTCTTGATGGACATGTAGGCTGATTCAATACTCTTTCCATACGAAAGAGCTGCAATAAACTGAGGTAACAAGTGTATGCATATTGGAAGACACAGTCCTTTAGGTGATGACCAAGAGTGGTAGGTCTGGGTATCATAGACCTTCCATTTTATCTTCATAAGAAATCTCTATATTAATTTGCATAATAGAGTTTAGAATAAGACCTTCTGCAGTCTAACTTGACCATTTCATTTTCTACCTCTGTAAATTGGTGGTAGGGGTAATTAGTCTATCATGGACATGGTGTCCTTATATTTATATTGAGAATCTCAGAAAAAAAATATTGTTAAATTTCATGTTTCTGGAAGTATTTTATTGCTTGACAGTTATGTATGTTATAATCATTATGTGTTGAGTTTGAATTTTTAGTTGCTATATATTCTGTTTCTAAATCTGGTCTTTGAATTCAGAATGTAATTCTTATCTAAAAACTCTTGCATGATTGTCATGTTCTATCATTTCTAAAACTGAATTTAAAACTTGTGAATATATAAGGCTTATATTTTTAGATAAAAGCAAAAAACTTTACTGGTAAAAGAGGTTACTTCTTGCGGCTAAGTCAATTCCTGTGAGTTCCTGCATATCCAGTAACAAAGCTGCCCCTATTGCTACGTGAGAGCTTACAAGATTTTACACACTCCTACAAACTCTAAACTAAAAATCTCTACAATCTTGTGGAGTAGCAATCACATGTTCTGGATTCTTTGTTCTTATTTTCTTAATACTTTTTTCATATTCTACTAAGAAGAAGAAATACAAGGTGTAAATATGGGTGAGTGAGAAGTTAGAGAGGACCTGGAAGAGTAAATTGTATAACAAATGCCATCAATTAAAATAAATGCCTTTTATAAATTTCTTATAAACAAGTCTGAAGGATATTTTATTGGTTAAAGATTGAGGCCCACCCAACCCCCTGGTTTGAGTCAACCCTAGAGTCCATAGTCCTGGCTCAAGTAAGTAAGCATGCTGAGTAAGTCGGTAAGCAGCAGCAGCAGGTACATTACTTTATGTTCTCTGCTTCAGTTCCCAACTACAGATTCATGCCTTGAGTTCCTGCCCTGACTTTCCTCAATAAGGGAGTAAGACCTGAGAATTGTTACAAAAAAATTCTGCAGCTGGTCTTTTGGCTACTTTGTGGATTCCATTTTATCTTCCACCCTTCAACCATCTTCTACTCTTTCAACCCTCTAACACTAGATAGGAGAGGAAAAAAAAAGGGCAGGGGACACAGGCAATGTTATTGTTAAACTACTTCCTGCTAATTAGGGGCATCAACTTTAATGGGACGAGTTTGATCTTTGCCATCAGGATACCTAATTTCTTCTTCTTTTATCTTTGTGCAAGACTACTTAACAAACCTCTACCAACAGCAACCAACTAGCTAGCCACAAACTCTCTGGACCCTAGCACACATATATAGATATTCACACACTTGTAGAATCTACCCACAGCTGGCAAAACCAGGCCCTTGACAGAGCAGAGCAAATCAGAGTCAGCTGCTATGGAGCAGTCCCATATCCCTAAATCTGGAATTTAAACAAAAATATATTCCCACAATAATATTTTTTAAAGAAACCAAAATTCTCACTAAATTCCCCATTCAAGCCATTAATTGTGCTGAGTGTATCAGGGAAGTATAAACAGAGACATTTTTCAATAAAATAAGTGCTTTGGGGATCATTGACCGAACTGTCTAGGAGACCTGCCTTGCTTGATTATAATTTTTATAAGTTTTGATGTTATCCACAGATTGCCATTTCCTGTGGGAATATAAACAAGCCCACATCACCAATGCAAAACATTTATAGGCTTACATTTGGATGCTATTACATCCTTATAGTATATAGGTAGCCTTAATTCTGCCATTTTTTTTTCTATAATCTGGTGACTCAGCTGATCTTGTCTGAAATAGCTTATAATTTTTGCCATAGGGCCTCAAATAAGTCCTCCCATTTTGTTTCCTGACTGTATAGAATTGCTTTGGGTCTTTCTCTTAGACAGCCACTCATGGGTCCAATGGCAGCACTTGCCACACCGCCTGCACACCCCTAGAATCCTAGCCCATCTTCTTGGTGCATATTTAGAAATAACATTGCTGCTTGTGATGGCTTGTTCACTTTTCCAGCACAATGTATCATATTTCTCTTACTTACAGCACCGGGAATTCTGAGATGTGAGACATTTAGAGGCATGATAACTTTATTTGCAAATGACCTATTTTTCCACCCTTGAATCAGCATTTTCATACAAAGACCTTTACTGATAGCTTGTTCTACTGTATTTGCATAATACATGTGAGAACCAATATTGGTTATGTTCCTTATCCTCTTGTCCACTGGTATTGCCTACATCTTTAACAGTCTAATAACAATTTATATTCAGTGTTTGAATGTTCATATGCCAAGGATTCTTTCAACAATTGTCTCACATCAGGGTCTGATATGACTTTGTTCACAGCTGAGACTAATCTTTGTAAAAAATCAGTGACAGCTTCTCTATTGCCTTGTGTAATCCTTGCAGATGAGGTGGACCATTTATGGGGATCCCTCAACTTTGTCCCAAGCTCTTAAAGCCACTAAAAAACATTGCTCTATAGTGGTGTCATCAAATTGAATATGTTCTTGTAGGTCAGAGTTCCATCCTTTATCTAGCAACTGTTCTCTTACCATGAATACTTAACAAACCTCAACCAACTGCAACAAACCACCAAAGAGCCATTCCCCAACATCTTGGGGCCCTCTATATAAAATCTTTGAAAAAGTCTCAAAATTTCAAACATCACACTCTTGCAGAAACTATTTGCATATGATAAAACCATCTTCCTACCAGAGCACAAAGCAAATCATAGGCATCTGCTGTGAAGCATTACCACATTCCCCATCTTTGGATTAACTACAATTTTTTTTGTGTTTGTTTTTTTTTTTTTTTTTTTTTTTTTTTTTTTTTTTTTTTTTTTTTTTTATTTTTATTTTTTTTTTTATTTTATTTTATTTTTTCTTTTTAGTTACATTTTCTTAACTCCGTGTCCCAGCTGTATCCCGCTCCCTCATTCCCTCCCCAACCCCACACTCCCTCCCTGGTCTCCTCCCTGCCCCTTTCCAAGTCCCCTGATAGGGGAGGACCTCCTCCCCTTTCATCTGTCCCTGTTTTATCAGGTATCTTCAGGGCTGGCTGCAAAGTCCTCCTCTGTGGCCTAACAGACTGCTCCTCCCCTGGGGGGAGGTGTCAAACAGCCTGCCCTTGAGATCCTGTTAGAAATAGTCCGTGTCCCCCTTACTTTGGAAAACTACTTGGTTACTGAGCTACCACAGGCCACATCCGAGCAGAAGTTCTAGGTTATATCCATAGATGGTCCTTGGTTGAGTTTCAGTCTCAGAAAAGACCCTGTGCCCAGATATATTTGGTCCTTGTAGAGCTCCTATCCTTTCCATATCATACTAACTTCCCTTCTTTCATATGATTCCCTGCACTCTGCCGAGGGTTTGGTTATGAGTCTTAGTGTCTGCTTTGAAACACTGCTAGGTAGAGTCTTTCAGATGCCTTTTGTGGTAGACTCCTGTCATAAGTTCAAGGCACATCCCATTTGTCTTTCTAAATGAGGATTAATCACCTTCGCCTGTGTCCACTTTCTTGATTATCTTCTTTAGGTGTGTAGATTTCATTATGTTTATCATGTCTTGTAGGTCTATATAAGCGAGTATATACCAAGTTTGTCTTTCTCCTTCTGGGATACTTCACTCAGAATGATCTTTTCTAGATCCCACCACTTGCCTGCAAATTTCATGATTTCCTCCTTTTTGATTGCTGAGTAGTATTCCATTGTGTAAAAATACCACAATTTCTGTATCCATTCCTCCGTTGATGGACATCTGGGTTGTTTCCAAGTTCTGGCTATTACAAATAAAGCTGCTACGAACATGGTTGAACAAATGTCCTTGTTGTGTACTTGAGCAAATTTTGGGTATATACCTAGGAGTGGTATAGCTGGGTCTTGAGGTAGCACTACTCCTAGTTGTCTGAGAAAGCGCCAGATTGACTTCCAGAGTGGTTGAACCAGTTTACATTCCCACCAGCAATGGAGGAGGGTTCCCTTTTCTCCACAACCTCTCCAGCATGTGCTATCACTTGAGTTTTTCATCTTGGCCATTCTGATGGGTGTAAGGTGAAATCTCAGGGTCGTTTTGATTTGCATTTCCCTAATGGCTAATGAGGTTGAGCATTTCTTTAAGTGTTTCTCTGCCATTCGATGTTCCTCTTTCGAGAATTCTCTGTTTAGCTCTGTTCCCCATTTTTTAAGTGGATTACTTGGTTTGTTGCTTTTCTGCTTCTTTAGTTCTTTATATATACTTGATATTAGCCCTCTGTCAGATAAAGGGTTGGTGAAGATTCTTTCCCAATCTGTAGGCTGTCTATTTGTTTTGATGACAGTGTCTTTTGCTTTACAGAAGCTTTTCAGTTTCATGAGGTCCCATTTATTGATTGTTGCTCTTAGAGCCTGTGCTGTTGGTGTTCTGTTCAGGAAGTTGTCTCCTGTGCCAATGAGTTCTAGGCTGTTTCCCACTTTTTTTTCCAGCTGATGTAGAGTATCTGGTTTTATGTTGAGGTCCTTGATCCACTTGGACTTTAGTTTTGTGCAGGGTGATAAATATGGGTCTATTTTCATTTTTCTGCATGTAGACATCCAGTTGGTCCAGCACCATTTGTTGAAGATGCTGTCTTTTTTCCATTGAATGGATTTGGCTTCTTTGTCAAATATTGAGTATTCATAGGTGTGTGGGTTTATTTCTGGGTCTTCTATGCGATTCCATTGATCCTCCTTTCTGTTTCTATGCCAATACCATGCAGTTTTTATTACTGTTGCCCTGTAGTACAGCTTGAGATCGGGAATGGAGATACCTCCAGATGATCTGTTGTTGTACAGAATTGTTTTGGAGATTCTGGGTTTTTTGTTTCTCCATATGAAGCTGAGAATCTTTTTTTCAAGGTCTGTAAAGAATTGAGTTGGTATTTTGATGGGAATTGCATTGAATCTGTAAATTGCTTTTGGCAGGATGGCCATTTTCACAATGTTAATCCTACCAATCCATGAGCACGGGAGATCTTTCCATCTTCTGAGATCTTCTTCAATTTCTTTCTTCAAAGACTTGAAGTTTTTCTCAAACAGGTCTTTCACTTGCTTGGTTAGAGTCACACCAAGGTACTTTATGTTATTAGTGGCTATTGTGAAGGGTGTTGTTTCCCTAATTTCTTTCTCGGCCTTTTTGTCTTTGGTATACAAGAGGGCTTCTGATTTTTTTGAGTTGATTTTGTATCCTGCCACTTTGCTGAAGGTGTTTATCAGCTGAAGAAGTTCTCTGGTTGAATCTTTGGGTTCGCTCATGTATACTATCATATCATCTGCAAATAGTGACACTTTGACCTCTTCCTTTCCGATTTGTATCCCCTTGATCTCCTTTAGTTGTCTTATTGCTCTGGCTAGGACTTCAAGTACAATGTTAAAGAGATATGGAGAGAGTGGGCAGCCTTGTCTTGTCCCTGATTTCAGTGGGATTGCTTTAAGTTTCTCTCCATTGAGTTTGATGTTGGCTATAGGCTTGCTGTATATTGCCTTTACTATCTTTAGGTATGTGCCTTGTATCCCTGATCTCTCCAAGACTTTAAACATAAATGGGTGTTGGACTTTGTCAAATGCTTTTTCAGCATCTAAGGAGATGATCATGTGGTTTTTCTCCTTCATTTTGTTTATGTGGTGGATTACATTGATGGATTTCCGTATGTTGAACCACCCTTGCATTCCTGGGATGAAGCCTACTTGATCATGGTGGATGATATCTTTGATGTGTTCTTGGATTCGGTTTGCAAGTATTTTATTGAGTATTTTTGCATCAATGTTCATAAGAGAGATAGGTCTGAAGTTCTCTTTTTTGGTTGGATCTTTGTGTGGTTTAGGTATCAAAGTGACTGTGGCTTCATAGAATGAGTTTGGTAGTGTTCCTTCTGTTTCTATTTTATGGAATAGTTTGAGGAGAGTTGGTGTTAGTACTTCTTTGAAGGTCTTGTAGAATTCTGCGCTGAAGCCATCTGGTCCAGGGCTTTTTTTGGAGGGGAGACTGTTAATGACTGCTTCAATTTCCTTGGGAGATATAGGACTATTCAGTCTTTCTACCTGATCTTGACTTAATTTTGGTAGATGGAATCTGTCAAGAAAGTTATCCATTTCATTTAGATTTTCAAATTTTGTGCCATATAGGCTTTTGTAGTATGACCTAATAATCGTTTGGATTTCCTCAGTGTCTGTAGTTATGTCCCCATTTTCCTGTCTGATTTTGCTGATTTGTATGGTTTCTCTCTGCTTTTTAGTTAGTTTGGCTAACGGTTTGTCTATCTTGTTGATTTTCTCAAAGAACCAGCTTTTTGTTTCATTGATTCTTTGGATAATTTTATTTGTTTCTAATTGATTGATTTCTGCCCTTAGTTTGATTATTTCCAGCCGTCTGCTCCTCTTGGGTGTATCTGCTTCTTTTTTTTCTAGGTTTTTCAGTTGGGCCATTAAGTTGTTTGTATGTGATGTTACGGATTTCTTCTTGTAGGCACTTAGTGCTATAAATTTTCCTCTGAGCACTGCTTTCAATGTGTCCCATAAATTTGGGTATGTTGTGCCTTCATTTTCATTGAATTCTAGAAAGTCTTTAATTTCTTTCTTTATTTCTTCCTTGACCCAGCTGTCATTGAGTAGTAAGTTGTTCAGTTTCCATGTGCGTGTCGGCTTTTTGTTGTTTCTGTTGTTGTTGATGTCCAGCTTTAGTCCATGGTGGTCAGATAGTATACAAGGGATTATTTCAATCCTTTTGTATCTGTTGAGGCTTGCTTTGTGACCAACTATATGGTCTATTTTGGAGAAGGTTCCGTGTGGTGCTGAAAAGAAGGTGTACTCTTTTGAGTTTGGGTGAAAAGATCTGTAGACATCTATTAGGTCCATTTGATTTAGGGATTCTGTGAGTGCTTTTATTTCCCTATTTGGTGTCTGTCTGGTTGATCTGTCCCTTGATGAGAGTGGGGTGTTGAAGTCTCCCACTATTAAGGTATTAGGATCAATGTATGATTTAAGCTTTAATATTGTTTCATTTACGAATGTAGGTGCTCTTGTATTTGGGGCATAGATATTCAAAATTGTGATGTCCTCTTGTTGGATTTTTCCTTTGATGAGAATATAGTGGCCCTCCTTATCTTTTTTGATTAACTTGGGTTGAAAGTCTATTTTATTAGATATTAGGATGGCTACTCCAGCTTGTTTTCTGGAACCATTTGCTTGAAAAACATTTTTCCAGCCCTTTACTCTGAGGTAGTGTTTATCTTTGTTGCATAGGTGTGTTTCTTGGATGCAACAGAATGTTGGGTCCTGTTTCCGTAACCATTCTGTTAGCCTGTGTCTTTTTATTGGTGAGTTGAGTCCATTAATATTGATAGATAATATTGACCAATGCATGTTAGTTCCTTTTGTAATGGAGTCGATGATCTTACCTTGTTTCATTGCTTGTTTTCTTTTCATTTTTGTTGGGATGTTATCTGTATGCCCTGTTTTCTTGGGTGAATTCGTTTTCGTTGGATTGGAGTTTTCCTTCTAGTATCTTCTGTAGGGTTGGTTTGCTGTATAGATATTGCGTAAATTTAGTTTTGTCATGGAATATTTTGTTTTCTCCATCTATGTTGATTGAAAGCTTTGCAGGGTATAGTAGTCTCGGTTGACATTTGTGATCTCTTAGAGTCTCCATGATGCTTGCCCAGGCCCTTCTGGCTTTCATAGTTTCTGATGAGAAGTCTGGTGTGATTCTGATAGGTCTACCTTCATATGTTACTTGGCCTTTTTCCCTTGCTGCTTTTAATATCTTTTCTTTGTTCTGTAGATTTAGTGTTTTGACTATGATGTGACGTGATGTGTTTCTTTTCTGGTCTAGTCTATTTGGTGTTCTGTAGGCCTCTTGTATATTTATGGACATCTCTTTCTTTAAGTTGGGAAAATTTTCTTCTATGATTTTTTTGAAAATATTTTCTGGACCTTGGAGCCTGGAGTCTTCTTTTTCATCAATTCCTATTATTCTTAGATTTTGTCTTTTCATAGCATCCTTGATTTCTTGGATATTTTGTGATTGGAATTTTTCTGATTTTACTTTTTCTTTGAGAGAAGTATCAATTTCTGCAAGTGTGTCTTCAGCTCCAGAGATTCTCTCTTCCATCTCTTGTATTCTGTTGGTGATGCTTACTTTTGTGGTTCCTGATCTTTTCTCCAAGTTCTCCAGCTCAAGAGTTTTCTCATTTTGTGTTTGCTTTATTGATTCTAATTCTGTTTTCATGCCTTGCACCATTTCTTTTATGTGTTTGAATTTGGATTCCTGTCTCTCTACGATGGACTCTATTTCTTTGTTCATTTCCTTTTTGTATGCCACTAATTTTTTCTCTACTTGTGCCTCTATTTGTTTGGCTATGTTTGCCTGTGTTTCTTTAAGGGTTTTGTCTATTTCTTCTTTCTTTACCTCCAATTGACTGGCCATCTCTTTGAAAGATTTGTTCATTTCCTCCTTATAAGCCTCAAATAATTGAGCAAGCATGGCTTTAAGGTCATTTTCCTGTGCTTCTGATGAATTGGAGTATCCATCGATTTTGGGGTTTGCTGGTGAAGTCATGATGTCCTGATTTATGTTGGAAGTGTTCTTTCGCCTACCCCTGGCCATTGGCTTGTCTGAGACCTTCCCTGTTTGTTTTTGGATTCTGCCGATCAGACTGGTACTGTCTCTCACTCGAGTCTGGAGAATTCTTCAGGAAGTTGAGAGAGGTCCCGTGTCCTTAGCGTATGCTGAGGACTAGCTGTACCTGTGGGAGGAAAGTACGCAGGCGCAAACAGAGGCAAATGCAAGCGTGCGTGCGTGTGTGTGTATATGTGTGTGTGTGTGTAAGTGGGTGTGGGCGTGTGTCTCGAGGGACAGAGTGATGGCTAATGTTGAACCCTTGAGTGTGTGGGAGGGGCTCTGCAATGTATATGTCGCAGGCGCTAGTGATGATCGCAGCGCAATTTCTGGCATTAACTGCCTTAACTCCTCAATTAGACCCACAGAGCAGGAACTTCAATGTTCCAAGTGCCCCTCTGTTTCCCAAAGTGGGTATATGGGTGGGAGGGGGTTCGATGCCTGGCTTCTGTTTTAGCAGAACCCAGGATCAGTGGAGCTGCAGATTCTCAAGGGTGCACTCACTTACAGGCAGGACACTTGGCAGAGATCGGCGTATCTGGGCTCTCTGCTCTCTGGTTTGGCCCTGCTTCTTTGATGTGCTCCGCCAGTTCCGTGCTGCTGTCACTGCCAGGTTATGAGGTCTTGCTGCAGCTGGAGATTTCAGGGTGGTCACGTCAGTGGAAATCGGGGTAATCAGCCTTTCTGTTCTCTGGTTTGGCCCTGGTTAGTCTTAAACTGGAGGGCTGATGTGCCCCGCCAGCTCAGTGCTGCTCCGCCGCCAGGTTAGAAAGTCCCGCTTTAACTGGAGACTGGGTTGCTAGTCCAGATGCTTTCTGGGAAGTCCTGGGGTCTCTTTACTGTGCTCTCCAAGCTTCGGAGGCCCAGCGCCTGGTGTGTCTAGCTTGTATGGCGTTTTTGTCTGGTTTTGGTGATTATATAGCGAATTCTCTGTCACTGTGGGATTGGGCGGGCCGTACCAACAGTGATGGCGCTCCTGCGGAGCTAGTATGGCGTCTAGCAGACTCGGGCCCTGGGAGGATGGTGCAGCCGCCGCGAGTGAATCTGGGACTCCGAGACACAGTACTGCTGGCCTTTGCCGATAAAGGGCTTGGGGCTCCGCCTCAGTGGCTGCAGGCCCCAGGCAGTTAGGTCTGCGCTGAGAAAGGCGAGTCGGCTGTGCCTGTGCCGAGGAGGAGGGAGGTCTGGGGGAGGGGAGTGCCGAGAGATCAAAGGATCGTTTCTCACCTTCCCCAATCAAGTCCGTGGGTGACCAGAGACCAAGGTTTTCACCTCCTGCGATGTTCCCTGTTGTTTAGAAAGTCTCTCCGTTGTTTCCCTGGCTTCAGAAGTTCTTCCACAGATCAGCTCAGAACTTTATCTCCTCCACAGCTCGGAAACTGTGTGTGCTAGTCGCCATCTTGGCTCCGCCCCCTTGTGTTTGTTTTTAAAGAAATCAAATTTCTCACTACAAAATTCTTTCTTCTGGACAAAAAGAGAGAAAGAAAAAAAGAAAGAAAGAAGGAAGGAAGGAAGGAAGGAAGGAAGGAAGGAAGGAAGGAAAAAGAAGAAAGTATCTAGGTGATAATTTTAAGCTCAAAACCTAAATGGAATGTCAATATTTAAACCCCACACCACCAAGGATCGGGGACATTGTTGATGAGGAGGTAAAACAAAATAAACAAACAAAAGTAAGAGCTGGAACATATGTGAAGTTCTGTGAATCAGTATTTAGAATAGGACATTGTTATTAAAATCATGGACTAACATGTTATTAAAATCATGGCTACTTGATAAGACGTACACAAGCTCATGCCACCCCAAACCTGGCATAGATGATGTAGGCAATCTCCAGGCTAATTTCCCCACTATCTGTTTTCATTGGGTAGTTGCTGGGGATATGACAACAGATAGATACTATTCTCATGCTCTAGTGGATGGCCTCACAGCCATACACACAGACGAGCTGCACCAGCTGGTCATCATAGATTACTTCTTTAGGGCATGAAGTTGAAAGGGGGCTAGATGGAGAGATATAAAATATTGAGCAAGATACAGAGGAATAGAGGGATTAGATATGATCGTCTTTATATTCATATGTAAAATTCTCAAAATTAAAGATAAATTTTAAAATTACTTGAATATTTAGTAGGGTAAATACTTTGCATGTAATGATAAAATTAATTAATCACCTTCTAGGATATTCTCACTTCCAAGTTGTTCTCATGTATAGATTTAGAAATGTGCCAGGCTCAATGCTTTTCTACGTACTTCAGTGGGAGGAAAATAATGCCCAATGTAGAAAAATAATGCCAAATTTTTGAAAGGTAATGTACACATTGATTCTATTAAAAAACAGATATCTAGAGAATTTCTTGCCTACCAGTATGCATTTGTTAGCATCACAACCTGAGATATAATGTCTTTGTTATAGCATTTAATCCATGTATTATATTTTGGGAAAATTAATGAATGAAAGTGTTGTAATCATTTGTGAATAATTCACAAATACATCATCTCAAAACATTTCTTTTAGGATGACATTTAAAATATTTGAAATTACTTTAATTGCCTTTTAACACTTAAAACATATTAGAATTTTTTCAAATATTAGTCAAAGGGTAAATGGGTATAAAAAGCTTCAATGATGGACTTGGAACATTGTAAATGCAAACACCCCTTTTCAAGGAAAATGGTGTAAGAAATCTGTTTTAACATTGATGAAGGAATAAATTGATGTAAATTAACCAGTCAATATGAGATTCTAGCATTATTTGTCTCCAAGTACACTTTTTAAATCACTTAAGCTAACACAAAATGAAATTTATTAGTGTGTTGCAATATAGTCACAATTAAGTTATACAATATATGCATACTTATTTCTATAATATATTAATTTTACTGTATCTTATAAGAATAAAGAAAGCAAAATTTAGGATAGAAACCAATGCAATTATCAGGGGCGCAAGGCCTTGCTGATCCATCTACATAGTTATTTCTATGCAAATAATTTCATAGAAGTTCATTTACTTCTAACACAAAGTAAAACATCCTCTCCTGGAAACAGGAAGGGTGTGTACTATAGAGGGTCCTCTGAAATGATTCACCCAACAGGGGAGCAAAGCAGATGCTGAGAATCAGGGCCAAACTTTGGGCTGAGTACAGGGAGTCTTATGGAGGAAGAGATAGGGGGGATTAGAGAGACATGGAGGGGAGAGGACCCCCACAAGCAGACCAACAAAACTAAAAGATCTGAGCCCAGGGGGTCTTGTATAGAGCGATGCATCAAAGGAGGAACATGCATGGAGAGGACTTGCCCCTGCTCAGATGTGGCCCATTAGCAGCTCCATTTCCTTGTTGGTCTCTGAGTGAGGGGAGCAGGGGCTGCCTCTATAATGAACTCAGTTGACTGCTCTCTCATCACTCACTCCTAATGTTGCAGCCTTGCCAGACCACGGAGGAAGAGGATCCAAGCAGTCCTCGTGAGACTTAGCAAGCTATGGGCAGATGGAGATAGTGGAGAAATCCCCTTTCAGTAGACTAGGGGAAGTAAATGAGGGGAAGAGGGAGGGAGGTTGGGACTCTGGGAGAGGGGGCTTCAAATGGAATATATAACGAATAAATTGTGAAGAAAAAATTTTAAAAAATAAAAACATCCACTCCTTTCTCCTCACCCAGTTTGTCCCTAATTTTCTTCTTCCTCTTCCTCTTCCTACTTCTCCCCCTCCTCCTCCCACTTCTCATCCTTCTCCTTCCTTACATCTCTGTCATTTCTTTATCTTGCCTGAGCTGTCCCAAACTCTTCTACTTTGGTCTTCTCAGCTGAGAATTACCACCCCTCTCTAAGAAACCATGTTCACTTTCAAACCCCACAGAATGTTGAGCTTTGAGCGATTTGTCTGATAGTGAAACAATCTTGAAAACACTTGCTATGAATTCACTGAATATACAACAGAATATTCTCAGTAGTAACAATGATAGGACAAGAAGAAAGGAAAATATCATTAAACACCTGGCTAATCTTGCAAGTCTTCTGACAAAATTTGGTGCTATGAAACCTACAGATAATATTAAGTACTCATCTGCAAGTGAGGAAAAATAGGTAAAATAAAGAGTCCCTGAACAGGAAACTTCCACACTAGCAGATAAATACCTTCTACTGGAAAGGACAATAAACTAGCTTGATTGCTAAGGGCATCTCCAGATGTAACTTCTTTCAACGTGACGTTGGATGGTAAGGTTCATGTCTGTGCCTTTCCTATTTACGTATCTGCAAGTGATTAAGATGATGCTATTATTAAGTCGGTGCTCATACAACTGTCAGCAGTCATGAGTTGTGGAACTGAGAGCTTGAGTGCTGGGCTTAGATTCAATTCTAATAGGTTGCTGACTTCACAAAACTAAATCACAGTGAATACCACAAACATGATGAAATGTTAACCTCTATCAAGCAGAATAGTGCCCTTGTCAAACAAGGCTGACATTTGTTAGAATGGATGTGATGCCCATCTGTTTTGGTCAAAAGCACATTGCTGCACAATAGAAAATTACCTTAGATTAACTTGAAATATTTGTTGTGATGTGATTCTCTGTCTAGAAAACTGACAAAAAGTTCAAATAATTTAAGGAAATTAACATAATTAGATTAATATTACACTGAAAGAATACCTCACAAGCGGTCGTCACTAATTATTTCAGGCTTTATAATGATTAGTAACATTCCTAATGTTTGACTGGATTCTATTTCAAGATCAGTTACAATTTAAATTAGATAATATTCTATGGCTGAAAATTGACATGTATGATGTTAAATGAAGACATTTAATAGTCTTGTTGAATTTTTGATATTTATCAGTACTGATAAAGAATTATCTTTTCCATTTTTTATTTGAAAATATGGTAAAAGGCAAAATAATATTCCATTATCAGTATTACAAAACATGAGCTGGGACGATGGCTCAGGGTTAAAAGCACTGGCTGCCCTTCTTGCGTATCTGGGTCCAGTTCCCAGCACCTACATGACAACTCACAACTGTCTGTAACTCCTCTTTCAGGAGATATAACATCTTCACACAAAAATACATACAAGAAAACCACCAAAGCACATTAAAGAAATAAATCTTAAAAGTATTCTGAGTTCAAAAGTATTACAAAACTTGTATTCTCATAAAAGATTTTTAGTTTATAAAATGGAACACTTGATTGTGCTTTCCATTCAATCATCAAAACATAGCACAACTTGAAAAGAAGGACTCCTTTCGTTTTTGTACTTCTTATACAATGCCAGTGATTGAAAAATGTAAGTACTTGTCGACAGGTTTACAGGATGTGTTTTACTTTATGGGACCTCAGCTGCAGCGACTATAATATAGATACAAAAGTTCATAAAACAACTTGGCTTCTCACCCACTGTAATTTCAAAAAAGCAGTTCCCAATTTTTAATATAAAAGAGCACAATGACTTGTGAAATAGACATATTCTGTGAGGGGATAAAGCTAAAACCCAGTCTGCAGGTACCATATATAAACTTAACACCAAGGCCATCACTTCTGTTCACACCTGCAGCAAGTAAACCTCCAGGAGACCGCTGAGCACAGGTGTTATGAGCTCGATTCATTTGAGACTCATAGGCAGAGTAAACCGCTAAATTTACTTCTCCATGAAGCCACAGAGCGGGTCTTTATGAAGCTCTCCATAGAATCAACTTCTCTACATCCCTGAAAGTAGTTAGGTCCACATCCTGTCCCATTGGTTGTGCCAATGAGATTTTAGAATGTCTGTGGTCTTTCTTGTCACATTCAAATCAATGTAACTTCCTTCAGAAAGCTGATGCAGGAAGATATTATATAATGTATCTCCATATTGTTAATGAAGGGGATGACTGAGCTTGTTTCTTGAGACATGATGAATTGATTTCCTTTAATAATCTCAGCGGGAGATGACAAGCCTGGGAAAGTGGAATAACTACTTACGTTAGAACAGGGCTTGGTGGGGATGTTTTTTGAGATGTGGGAATTTGTATCCTAAATCCCTATTCCACAGGCCAGGTTGGGGTCTGTGGACATGACTGTGTGAAAAGCCTATTAATACTCACATACTTACCTTATTTTATAATTTATTAATTGATATAAATATCTTCCCATTTAAGTTTACACTTTTTATATTTGAAAAGAGCTTTCTGGTTTTCTTCCTTCTTTCTGGTCTTTCTCCCTGCATCTCTTCTTTCTTTCCTTCTGTGTTATTTTATAAAGTATATAGTAATAACTTACCATTGTTTTGAGTTTATTTTCTCCAATGACTGATGGTTTTAAATGTCTCTTCATAACATTTATCATATTCATATCTTCTTTTGTGAGGTTATAATTTAGCTCTTCAAAAATGTATTCATTTTTTATAGTTAAGCATACAGATTCCTCTATAGAACTTGGAAATGAAGCACTTAGCTTATTTCTTTTAACAAGAAGATTTCTAGTTATATCAAATCTTCTGTAAATACCTTCATATGGTAATTTCAAACCATGTATGTAGATACCTCTAGTATTGTTCTTTATAATTAAAATCGCTTTGGTTAATCAGAGCCTGGAGTTTTCACATGAATTATTCAGTTGCTTTTTCAATGATATTCCTCACAAATCCAGAAAAATTCCTACAATTTATTTGTTTCATGAGATTAAGATTTTATAAACTGGGCACAAATTCCCAAAGCAGCTATCTTAAGATGTCTTTCAGTTGAGGATTTTACTGTGGCTTTCACAAATTTAGGTGTATTAAGCCTTCTTAGTCCAGGAATTGTATTTGCTGATATCCTCCAATGGAGTCTGTTTCAGAAATGTGTCAGTTACATTTCTATAACTGTAATAAAATACACCAACCAAAAGGAAGTTATTCAGGAAATGGTTTGTGAAGTGACAGAAACAGTCAGTGAAAGCAGGGTGGCGAGGCAGGATTCTAGATAATCACATTTCTAGATGATACGTGTGCAAGAAGACAACAGAGATCAGGTAGGAAGTATGGAGAGGGTCTAAAACAGCAAGGTAGTAGTTTCCTCCAGGAACCTCTCGGAAAGAATACATAACCTTTTGAGACAAGGCTCCAGATAGGGAATCAAGGGTTCAAACACATGAGCCTGTAAGGTTTAACTTTTTATTCAAACCACAAGTAACATCAGTGTAACACAAGAGACTTTTTGAACTAGAAATGCTCATACATTTAATGCTTCCCGAGTCTGACATGGGAAGACATGAACAGGACAAGTCCATCAATCTGTGTTTTAAATATCCCCGCCCAACAAACACAGATTGTGGTTGATTGCTATAAAGTAATCTGAGATAAGATAAATCTTTCATATTTCTTGAGTGCAAATATTCTTCAGAACAAAGACAAAATAAGCTACACCAACTGTACATATTTTGCATTCAAGAGATTTAAGTGATACCTAATTTAGTATGAGATTCTGTAGCTCAGTTTATGGCTTTGATAATACTCCCATGAACTTCACTATGGATTTTTATATGCTTTTAACCTGAATATTTATTCGCAGATCATGGCTCATCAAAGTTAATTGTGACACCAGTAATTTCTCTTTCAAAGCTCATCACTTGTGGCTGCAGGTGTGGCCGCTTTCTGAATGTGCACCAACACAGAGGGCCCTCAAATCGCCAGCTGAGCCCTGCCTGCTGACAGGATAGGTGTAGAAAGAGGTCACTGTGCGACGCTAATTCCAGATGCCTTTGTGAGCAGTGATTCTTTCCACAAAGTGGCTAATTACAAAAATTATGACACAATAGATACTCTTCTACTTCCTGCTGTTACCTGGCTCACATGCTTATAAGCTCTGGTCCTGCCAATGGGAATGTGACACAGGCAATGTGGATAGCTTGAAGGAAATGCAACATTTGAACTAAAATAGCCATGAAATTGCTGTAAAGGCTAATTTAAGAGGGGCAATTTTAGGCACATGTTGAAAGTGTGAAAACAGTGTCTGAGGTAGTGTGCTGTAATAGGATTTATGCAACAGAACTGAACGGGCATTTAAGAAGCATAAACAAGAAACAATTGTTTTGTTGCATCAGATACAGTCAAATTCCCTTTTAAAATGGTGACAGGCATTTATTTAAATAGCTATTTGTTATTTCTTTGTATGTGGTACGATTGTTTTTATATGAATGTTGGTATACACAAAGTTCATAATATTCTTTATCTTGGTACACACTTTAAGGTTTATGATAAAAATATCTAACATTTATTGTCACAATTGTATTTGTTTTATGCCATTTTTACTTTGAATGTTTAATTTTGAGAAAACTTTGTGATTTCTTTTTTTGAGATACCAACTTGGGTTTAAATTTATAAACATTTTAAGGTGATGTTGCACAAGAAAATACTAGTCATATTCAATAATTAAACTGTCTTCGGTGGTTCAATATATGAATTCTACTGAAATATAGAATCAAGCAATTATAGCTGTTCTTTGTGTACTATACATATGAATAGTCTATGATGCTTTTACAAGCAAATGATGTCCCAGAAGAATGATAAATCTTCATTTTAAAAAGACTCTGAATGACCAGCACGCAGACCTGACTTTCCAGGGCACTGCAGGTTTAATTGATGCATATGGGGTATTTCATCCAATAGTCTGTTTCTCAAAGACTGAGCTTGAATTTTGATTTGGTACATTTTTAGTCGCATCTCAAGCTATATCAGAAAACTGAAATTTGCAACTTTACCTTTTTCATATTTCATTTTTAGATTGAATCTACATAATTGTCCCATGATAGCTTTGAATTCACTCTGTGACCTCAGTAAGCCTTGAATTTTGAATAATCTGGGATTTACATATATCTCGACTTATAAGACCACACCACCAAGACTACCTAAAATAAGCACTATGGTTGAATTGCAATTGATTTATTTTGTGTGTTTATACAACTACTATGTTAGAAATAATTTTATAGATGTTTGGTATCAAACATTTTCCTATTTTTTGTTTGTTTGTTCGTTTCTCCACCTCCCTTATCTGCAAAGTGGAGACGACGCTGTAATTTCTATTACAGACTTGAAAGGATTGTGCCAGTGTTACATATAACATACTATATTGGGGTATTAGCTGTTTGAACAGTCATTGCTCTCCATATTTTTATTTGCTTGCTTTATGTTAGGCATAGAGAAATTGTTCTTGCTCTTCATATAGGTGGCTGTGAGTTTAAAGGTACAATAAAGAAGTCATGTTTTTGTTTTGCTTTGTTTTCTTTTTTCTTTCTTTCTTTTTTTTTTTTTCCATAGCTCCTCATGCCACCATTATATTCTGAGTAAAGCAAAGATGTTCTGCCAGGATAGTATAGCATCCCTGATCATGATGGCCAAGTATAGTTTTGATCAAGGACTACAGAGAAATTCACTTGTCACTCAAAACACTGGGTATTTGGGTATTCAGACATAATACAAGAAGTCATAGTAACACCCATAAATCATTCTATTTTACAGCATCATTCACCAAAGTGGTGAAGAACAATTCTAGAAAAACAGCTGGTGTTTCAATAATAAAACATAACAGAAACGATTTATAAAGCAGAATGTCTACTGGATCTCTCTCGTTTTTGTGAACACATAAGTATTTTGGGATTTCCTAGAGGACCATGGGTCAGAGAGTTAATTCCAAGAACATGGATAGCATGGGGATTAAGATACTGATATTAAAACTATAATTGTCCCGATTATCTAATTGTAAGGACCAATGCTCTTAACCATTAAAAAAAAAAAAATAGATGGTCATATATGATAAAGGCAGTTATTTCTCCTGATGATTCAATCTCATTCTCTCTCATTTTTCTATCTTAAGCTATCTCTCAATTTTTTTCTTTTTGTCTAAAAAAAACTAATAGGAAAAATGATACATTTTGAGGAAAAAATGTAGCCCACGATATGAAATTAATTTGTATTCTAGCTAATCCGACTATTCACACATATCTTGATTTTTAATATATATATATATTTTTTCATTTAGGATAGATTTACAGAAAGTGTTATCTATATCAAATTTCTAGGAAGATTATTTTATCATAAGCATATATCCTGATTAAACCAAATATTATAGGCTGAGTATTTTCTCAAAAGGTGTTCTCTTTCTCTCTCTCTCTCTCGCTCTCTCATTCTCTATCTTTTATCTATCTATCTATCTATCTATCTATCTATCTATCTATCTATCTATCTATCTATCTATCATCTCTTTCTCAGTGTTTCAAGACTTGGTCTTGTATCTCTGTAGGCCTGGCCTGCCTTGAGATGAGAAATCCTCCTGCCTCCGCCTCGTGAGTGCTAGGATTAAAGGTGTGTGCCACCACCGTCTCATTTTACAGGGTGTTTTCAAATGAATTAGCAAAAAATTATAAAGTAACATTACTTTATTCTCACAAAAAATAAAAAAAAGTACACAGCTAAAAATTATTCTGCAAATGATGGAGATTTTACTTTCTAGATGGAAAATGATTAGTGTTAGTATTTTGGAACAAAATCTGCTTCTGGGTTACCTAGCAACTTATGATATCATCATGTGTTGCCAGCCAGGTGGCCACACCTGGAAGGCGTGGTTACCTTGCCCCTTAAAGGGACAACCCTACAAGTCATCACTCTCTTGCTCTTCTCTCTTGCCCTCTTTCTCTCTCTCTCTCTCTCTCTCTCTCTCTCTCTCTCTCTCTCTCGGCACGGCACCCCTCTCTGTCTCCCCATCATGTCCTGCTTTCCCTTCCCCACACTCCCTTCATATCCACCTAATAAACCTTTTTCATAGAAGATCGGTTGCCAGCCTCATCTTTAATTAATAGATCTAACAATTAGTTTATGAAAATATGGCCTATACAGTGATTAATAATTGTAACTAAAACAAACATTAGAAATAATTTCTAATATATATATTTAGACTTCTGAAGTAAAAATAACATTTCATGGATTGCTTACAATCATATAACAATCCAAGATTAATTTTTATCATTATCTGGTAGCACTACTGCTATTTTCAAAGATGCAATATGTAAGAATTTAGCTTGTGGTACGGCTTGGTGATAGAGGACCACATACTTCCCAGGTGAGTGTCAGGCGCACGCACACACGCACACACACACATAGGATCAAAATGTTTTAAAGGCCTTTAAAATTGTCACATTTCTTCCTATGAGTTATTCATTATCTACTCCAACAGCTTCCTTTTGTTTAGTCATGGCAACTTCTCTTGGAAGAATATCATTTCTTCCTTTACTAATCCTTGTTTTGTCAGAATACTTGTATTAAAATCAGAGTGTCCACTGCACTGTCAATGGACTTACCATTCAACACAAAGTCATATATGTGACTCTGAAGTCTCTATAATGTAGAATATTTATTTATTTTTCTAAAATTGGCCCGGCTGGACACTGGCTATGGCATACATTGTGTTTATTAGACAATCATTTATTTCCATAGAGGAACCGAGTTACCTACCTCTCAAGGGCCACATCACTGGAGAAAAGTAGCTTTCCTCACAGCATTCATCATTTGCAAGATGTGGGGCTTTGTGTTCCTCTCCCTGAATCATGCTGAAGTCAGTTAACTAAAGTTTTATTCATTTTTGTTGAACAAAATAGTAAGTAAGGAAATATTTTGATAGAGTTGAAACAAGAATAAAACGTAAATATTCTTTGTGGCTAACGTGTTCTTTTCTGTGCATGCAGGCCTTCCTTGTCACATGGTTTGGCCTCCCTTCTCAACTTAATAACATGCAAGTTCACTAAAATGTATAAAGATTGAGGGTTGGCAAGTGTTTGAATGGCTTCCTTTAGCTGATTATTTTATTTTATTTTATTTTTTTAAAGAACAAGCAGGGCAGGGGTGGCGCACACCTTTATTTTTTTTAAGGTTTATCTATTTATTTAATGTATATGAATGCTCTGTTTTCATGCACACCAGAAGAGGAACTCAGATTCATTGTAGATGGTTGAAAGCCACCATGTGGTTGCTGGGAATTGAACTCAGGACCTCTAGGAAGAGCAGTCAGTGCTCTTAAACCACTGAGCTATCTCTCCAGCCCTAGCTGATTATTTTTAACTGTGATTTGGTTAGAATAAAACCATTTTGTTTTAAAAGAAGAAAAGAAAGAAAAGAAAAGAATGAAAGAAAGAGGAAAGGAAAAACTCAAAACAAATGTAAAAGATTCTTTGTAATTGAAGAGTGTGCTTCAGGCTAGAGAGACCCATCTAATAGTGAAACACTACTCAGTTTCTTGACCAGAGGACACTGATTCCACAGAAAATGGAGAAGGTAGGCTGTATACCACCAGGGGAGAATGTGGAGTTCCCTGTGGTCATCAAGCAAATGGAACAGAAAGACGGAAGTAGCCAAGTGTATCTGAGTGTGATCTTTCCCTGTTTACTTCTCTGTGGGATGAGGTTCTGAGAATGTGTTCCTCACTCATGAAAAAGAAAACTCAATATTCTCATACCTTTCTCTTGTTAGTTTAACTAATTATTTCTCAGTCAGCCAGACCATGGCTTCCCTCTCCATTAGAAGAGGAGGTGGCTTCTTATGACAGTCATCTTCCCAGCCTCAGGAGGACTCTCTGTTAATGACAGTTTGTGTTTGGGAGAGACATTGTTTCCAAATCAGGTAGTTGTGAGACGGCTTGATTTTATTAGCAAAAAGTTTTGTGTTGACTCTGGCCTTTTGGAAATGGGTGAGAACCTTGCAAATGTGGACTCAGAGTACCAGCATCACCAGGGAGCTTGTTAGAAATGCAGAATACCCAATATAGTCAGAATCATCTTATTCTATAGTTTAACTCAATCCCTAGGTAATTCCTATGTACATTAAACTCAGAGAGGCACTGACTTAGAACAGGTCATTAAGTTAAGAAACTTAAACCCTTTGCTAAACCCCAAGCTCAATATTTCCCAGTTTCCCAATACAAATTATGCAAGGCCACTCTTGTAAATGTAACCTACCAGCTTAGAAGATAAAATTAAATACCAGTAGATAAAACACTAGGTGAGATTAAGTGGTGACTATTGAAATAATCTTTAATGCTTTCCTTAAATATGGTTAAGTATATCTTCTCAATATTTGAATTTAAGCTTTTTGTAATTAGAGTACTCAAAAGAAACTTGAATCCGCATATTCAAATATGAACATACAATATGAAAATACTAAAATCAACAATTCTTGTAAAAAGAGCAGAATTCAGTAAAAAGTAAAATAGGATTCAGATTTGTGAAACAATGTCTCTTATCAAGGTCCTTGAGTAGAAGCCTTCCTCAATGGCCATGGGGCAACTATATCTTTGATACTGTGGTCAGGACTGCCATCCACTTCTTCATCTTGTCTCCTCACACACACAAGTGATATTTGAGGCATATGTTCCTTTCAGCTACGTGAGGAAAACTACCCTGATTGTGGCCCAGTTCCCAGATCTTGTGATTTATTCTTTTCTGTGTTATCTGGAACAGAACCAAAAAAAAAAAAAAAAAAATCTCCCTGTGACCAATATCTTAATACAACACCTTGAGGCTTTGACTGCCTTCTGCATATGTCCAGCATTGCCTAGGATTTCTTTCTACTCTCACTTTCTCTGGAGTGATGAGTTATTCAATTATTTAGACTTTTTTCCATTTTTACTCTCTATACTTTTCATGCCTAGAAGAAAGATCAGCTGAGATTTTAGTAGTTTATTTTGTCTGAATTCAAGGACTTTTTTTTGCCATGTACATAGTTGGCAATTTTATTAGATATAAAGACATGTTTTCCTTTTCTCTATACTTTGTTTTATGAGGTCCTCCTGGTGAGAAACAGAATAAAGAAACAAGTTCTGGCTTTTAAGCGGGGGGGGGGGGGGGGGGGGGGGGGCAAGATGGCAACACCAGGAGAACACCATGTCTGAGAAGCAGGACAACACACTCCTTGCAGGGACCAGGAGACTGAACTCTGGGCCCTAAAACAACAGCGATCAATCGTGTTTCCCAGGTGAGGGGAGGTTCCCATGGCGTGGGAAGCAGTTGGGTCCACTCTCGGCTGCCCAGCCAGAACCCGGAAGAGAACCCAGCAACTCGGGCTTTGGGTCTCTGGGCTGGAGCCATAAGCCTGTTGTCACGATCAATTTCCCAGCCTGATTGGTGGGCACATGGGTGCCTGAGGCTGGGAGTCCCAGTCGCAAAAAAACCACACGGGGAAGGAAAGTTGCCAGACTGGTCATGGGTCACCCAGTCTTTCCCTGGAAGGTCTCTCTGACCACGGGTACCTGCCGCCATCACAATTGAGCTCCCACGCCTCGCACTGATTACAGCTGCGCGCCCAGCTCAAAATCCCTACTCCCTCTTCGGAGCAGGCAGGAGGTGTCCAGCAGAATCTACCACAGACCACATTGTCTGCACCCCAACCCGAGATCGGGGCTGAGAAAACCCAATCCTTTTGGGCAATCCCCCAAACGCCACCATAACCCTGCCACAACTGAGCAGAAGGATAAAGAGGCACACAGAGGCTTCACAGTGCCTGAACTCCAGTGCTGCTGGCCACTCCTAGCAAACAAACTACAGCTCGGGATCTGGGACTGTGGTCATTCTACATGTCCTGAGATTATCCTGGGTCCAGCACAATAAGGTCTAGCAGCAAGTTCTATCACTGGCGCCCCCCCCCCCCCGACCCCTGGCAGAGAAACACAGGCTCAGGGCTCAGGATCCTACTGAGAAGCCCCAACCCCTGCTGGCACTCCCCTGAGAGCACCTCCATAAACGTGCCCTAGCAGAAGGGAAGATCAGAGGGGAAGGACAGAGAGGCAGCCTGCCAAAGACACAGCACCCTCTCTCCAGCTCACCCAGCGGCCCCTAGCAGAGAAACTCAAGCTCTGGATCTGAAGACACTCAACCCTACCCAGTACTCTCCTGGGATCAGCAAACATAGATTCTACCACTAGGCTGCTTCTGGCAAAGAGATCTGGGCCCAGGATCTGGGATTGAGTACACTCATCCTAACTCTTTCCCGCGCCACCCAGGGACCAGTCAACATAACCCCTCCTGGCAGAGGGAAAGGACAAAGAGGCAGCACACAGGAAAGGTGGACACCGAGTCCTGCGGCCACAGAGTCACAGAGCTGACTGTTAGACTACTCGTGCACTTCTGAAGCAGGACCAAAACAGAGAGTAGTGAGCAAGGGGAGCCCCTGTGCATTCCAACTGGTCCTGCAAGAGAGTGAGTGAGCCTTCTAGGGAAAGATTGCCCCAGACCCAGGGCCTCTCCACAGAAGCAACCAGACGAGACACAGACTAACAGAATGGTTGCGGAAACAGGATCCATCATTCTGTGGCATCCAAGAAACACACCTATGCAACAAAGATAAACACTACCTCAGAGTAAAGGGCTGGAAAAATGTCTTTCAAGCAAATGGTCCCAGAAAACAAGTGGGAGTAGCCATCCTAATATATAATAAAATAGACTTTCAACCCAAGTTAATCAAAAAAGATAAGGACGGTCACTATATTCTCATCAAAGGAAAAATCCACCAAGAGGACATCACAATTTTTAATATCTATGCCCCAAATACAAGAGCACCTACATTCGTAAATGAAACAATATTAAAGCTTAAATCACACATTGATCCTAAAACCCTAATAGTGGGAGACTTCAACACTCAACTCTCACCAAGGGACAGATCAACTAGACAGAAAACAAATAAGGAAATAAAAACACTTACAGAGACCCTAAATCAAATGGACCTAATAGATGTCTACAGATCTTTTCATCCAAACTCAAAAGAGTATACCTTTTTTTCAGCACCACATGGAACCTTCTCCAAAATAGACCATATAGTTGGTCATAAAGAAAGCCTCAACAGATACAAAAAGATTGAAATAATCCCTTGTATTCTATCTGACCACCATTTCTTAAGCTGGACCTCAACAACAACAGAAATAACAAACAGCCTACACGCAAATGGAAACTGAACAACTTGTTACTCAAGGACAGCTGGGTTAAGGAAGAAATAAAGAAAGAAATTAAAGACTTCCTAGAATTCAATGAAAATGAAGGCACAACATACCCAAATTTATGGGACACATTGAAAGCAGTGCTCAGGGGAAAATTTATAGCACTAAGTGCCTGCAAGAAGAAATTCGTAACATCACATACAAACAACTTAATGGCCCAACTGAAAACCCTAGAAAAAAAAGAAGCAGATACACCCAAGAGGAGCAGAAGGCTGGAAATAATCAAACTCAGGGCTGAAATCAATCAATTAGAAACAAATAAAACTATTCAAAGAATCAAGGAAACAAAAAGCTGGTTCTTTGAGAAAATCAACAAGATAGATAAACCCTTAGCCAAACTAACTAAAAAGCAGAGAGAATCTATCCAAATCAACGAAATCAGAGATGAAAAGGGTGACATAACTACAGACACAGAGGAAATTCAAACAATCATTAGGTCATACTACAAAAGCCTATATGCCACAAAATGTGAAAATCTAAATGAAATGGACAATTTTCTTGATAGATTCCATCTTCCAACATTAAGTCAAGATCAGGTAGAAAGACTGAACAGCCCTATATCCCCCAAGGAAATTGAAGCAGTCATTCACAGTCTCCCTTCCAAAAAAAGCCCTGGGCCAGATGGTTTCAGCGCAGAATTCTACCAGACTTTCAAAGAAGTGCTCACACCAATTCTCCTCAAACTATTCCACAAAATAGAAACAGAAGGTACATTACCAAACTCATTCAATGAAGCAACAGTCACCCTGATACCTAAACCACACAAAGACCCAACAAAAAAAGAGAACGTCAGAGCTATCTCTCTTATGAACACTGACACAAAAATACTCAATAAATTACTTGCAAACCGAATCCAAGAACACATCAAAGATATCATCCACCATGACCAAGTAGGCTTCATCCCAGGCATGCAAGAGTGGTTCAACATATGGAAATCGATCAATGTAATCCACCACATAAACAAACTGAAGGAAAAAAAAACACATGATCATCTCCTTAGATGCTGAAAAAGCATTTGACAAAGTCCAACACCCATTCATGTTTAAAGTCTTGGAGAGATCAGGAATACAAGGCACATATCTAAACATAGTAAAGGCAATATACAGCAAGCCTATAGCCAACATCAAACTCAATGGAGAGAAACTTAAATCAATCCCACTGAAATCAGGGACAAGACAAGGCTGCCCACTCTCTCCCTACCTCTTCAACATAGTACTTGAAGTCCTAGCCAGAGCAATAAGACAACTAAAGGAGATCAAGGGATACAAATCGGAAAGGAAATGGTCAAAGTGTCACTATTCCCAGATGATATGATAGTATATATGAGCGACCCCAAGAATTCAACCAGAGAACTCCTCCAGTTGATAAACACCTTCAGCAAAGTGGCAGGATACAAAATCAACTCAAAAAAAATCAGAAGCCCTCCTGTATACCAAAGACAAAATGGCCGAGAAAGAAATTAGGGAAACAACACCCTTCACAACAGCCACTAACCACATAAAGTACCTTGGGGTGACACTAACCAAGCAAGTGAAAGACCTGTTTGAGAAAAACTTCAAGTCTCTGAAGAAAGAAATTGAAGAAGATCTCAGAAGATGGAAAGATCTCCCATGCTCATGGATTGGTAGGATTAACATTGTGAAAATGGCCATCCTGCCAAAAGCAGTCTACAGATTCATTGCAATTCCCATCAAAATACCAACTCAAGTCTTTATAGACCTTGAAAAAAAAGATTCTCAGCTTCATATGGAGAAACAAAAAACCCAGAATCTCCAAAACAATCCTGTACAACAACAGATCATCTGGAGGTATCTCCATCCCCGATCTCAAGTTGTACTACAGAGCAATAGTAATAAAATCTGCATGGTATTGGCATAAAAACAGAAAGGAGGTTCAATGGAACTGCATAGAAGACCCAGAAATAAACCCACACACCTATGAATACTCGATTTTTGACAAAGAAGCCAAAACCATTCAATGGAAAAAAGACAGCATCTTCAACAAATGGTGCTGGTCCAACTGGATGTCCACATGCAGAAAAATGAAAATAGATCTATATTTATCACCCTGCACAAAACTAAAGTCCAAGTGGATCAAAAACCTCAACATAAAACCAGATACTCTAAATCTGTTAGAAGAAAAAGTGGGGAACAGCTTAGAACTCATTGGCACAGGAGACAACTTCCTGAACAGAACACCAACAGCACAGGCTCTAAGAGCAACAATCAATAAATGGGACCTCATGAAACTGAAAAGCTTCTGCAAAGCAAAGGACATTGTCATCAAAACAAAACGCCTGCCTACAGATTGGGAAAGAATCTTCACTAACCCTTTATCTGACAGAGAACTAATATCGAGTATATACAAAGAACTAAAGAAGCTGAAAAGCAGCAAACCAAGTAATCCACTTAAAAAATGGGGAACAGAGCTAAACAGAGAATTCTCAACAGAGGAATATCGAATGGCAGAGAAACACTTAAAGAAATGCTCATCCTCATTAGCCATCAGGGAAATGCAAATCAAAACGACCCTGAGATATCACCTTACACCCATCAGAATGGCCAAAATGAAAAACTCAAGGGACAACACATGCTGGAGAGGTTGTGGAGAAAGGGGAACCCTCCTCCACTGCTGGTGGGAATGTAAACTGGTACAACCACTCTGGAAATCTATCTGGCGCTTTCTAAGACAATTAGGAATAGTGCTTCCTCAAGACCCAGCTATACCACTGCTAGGTATATACCCAAAGTTTGCTCAAGTACACAAAAGGGATATTTGCTCAACTATGTTTATAGCAGCTTTATTTGTAATAGCCAGAACCTGGAAACAACCCAGATGTCCATCAACGGAGGAATAGATACAGAAATTGTGGTATTTTTACACAATCGAATACTACTCAGCAACCAAAAAGGAGGAAATCATGAAATTTGCAGGCAAGTGGTGGGATCTAGAAAAGATCATCCTGAGTGAAATATCCCAGAAGGAAAAAGACAAACACCAAACATGGTACATACACACTTATATAGACCTATAAGATATGATAAACATAATGAAATCTATACACCTAAAAATGATAATCAAGAGAGCAGACATGGGGTAAGATTATCAATCCTCGTTGTGAAAGACAGATGGGATGCACATTGAACATTGACAGGAGTCTACTGAGCGCATTTGAAAAATCCTAACTAGCAGTGTTTTCAAAGCAAAGACTCATGACCAAACCTTTGGCAGAGTACAGGGAATCATAAGAAAGAAGGGGAGTTAGTCTGATGAGGAAAGGATAGGAGCTCCACAAGGACCAAATATATCTGGGCACAGGGTCTTTCCTGAGACTGACATGCAACCAAGGACCATGTATGGATATAACCTAGAACCTCTGCTCATATGTAGCCTGTGGTAGCTCAGTAACCAATTGGTTTCCCATAGTGAGGGGAACAAGGACTATTTCTATCAGGAACTTAATGACTGGCTCTTTGGCCTCCCCACCCCCCAAGGGAGGAGCAGTCCTGTTAGGCCACAGAGGAAAGCTTTGCAGCCAGTCCTGAAGATACCTGATAAAACAGGATCAGATGAATGGGGAGGAGGTCCCCCCTATCAGTGGACTTGGCAAGGGGTACGGTGGAGATGAGGGAGGGAGGGAGGGACTGGGAGGGAATGAGGGTTTGGGACATGGCTGGGATACAGAGTTAATAAAATGTAACTGATAAGAAAAAAATAAAATTCAAAAAAAAAGTATATGAAAAGAAAAGGAGAAAAAAAAGAGTCCTTTAAGCTTATTCCCATGGACTATAGCTGTATTGTATGATAAATCTTTACCTAAGTGTTTCAAGAATCTCCATACTGATTTCTATAGTCCCTGCACCAGTTTGCATTCCCACAAGTAATGCATGTATCTTCTCTTTTCCCTACAGCCAAGGCAACATGTTTTGTCATTATGTTTGTTTTTTTGTTTGTTTGTTTGTTTGCTTTGTGTTCATATGCTTGCTAATCATAGCCATTCTTAATGGGATAAAATGAAATCTCAAAGTGGTTTTAATTTCCATTTGCCAAATGGCTAAGGATGTTGACTACTTTTTAAAATGTTTCTCAACCACTTGTGTTTCATCCTTTGAAAATTCTCTATTTGGTTCCATATCCCCGTTTTTGTTTTTTTTTTTAATTGGGTTGTTTGTTTTCTTGGTGTTCAGTTTTTTGTAGCTTTTGTATATTCCAGCTTGTAACGTTTCGTCAGATGTATAGCTGATAATTTTTTTCTAATTCTTCAGGCTGCCACTTCACTCAAATGGTAGTGTCCTTGGCTATATAAAAACTTTTTAATTTCGTGAAAAAAAAAAAAAAGAAACAAGTTCTGGATCTGTAAAACTAAATGAAAGCTTGGGGCATACGTCATTATTTCACCGACCTGCACTGAAACTTTGCACTGAAATGATATTTACCATCAGACCATGGCCATGACTTCTACTTGGCTATTATCCGAGAATCCTCATCCTTCTCTTTTTCAGTACAGGGAATTGGCAGTGTGAGCTTACACATACTATGCAAAAGCACGTTAGCACTGAGCTATATTCCTGATCCAAAGTGCCTCCTATTTCTACTTGCATCTTGGTATACAAGCAATGCTTGACCAACCAGAGGAACTCAGTCACCTTGAGTCAATTAGCAACATGCTTATGCATGCTGTTTCATTAGGCGTTCCCTTCAAATCAACCTTATTTTCTCTAGTGAGTTTTAATTCCTAGTATTAATTTACCTACTTTTATCCCTTAGTTGTATGTCATGAAATCTCAAAGTGTTTCTAGTAACAGGTTTCCACTAAATGAGTATTTTTTTTCTCCTGTTCCATTCCTGTGTACATTTGTTATTTTCTTGGAACAATGCCACTTTTTTCTGATCCTGCAGAAACAGAACAGGTGTCCCTCCTTAAATGTCTTCTTTAAAACAATTTTTGCCCAGGTATGTATCATCTGTTTTCACATATGGTGGGAGTGACCTCCAAAATTTCATTTTCTACCTTTTATATTTGTGTGTACTTCCTCCTCAAATCACAACATTTCTCACATACAAATTCTCACTTTCCCCAGCTCAAAAAGCATGTGTTTGTTTTATTATCACTCTTTCCTCTTTCTGGTATCAAGACCAAGGAATATTTTCAAATCTCTCCAGTCACTGATAGGTTTCCTGAGAAACAAAAGTCCGAAGACAAAATGTTCCAGCAAAACTTTATAAAATAGCTTTTTTAAGTCTTGGCCCTTGCAAGAGTTTTATTGGCATGTTATTTTGCCTCAGTTGAAGCTGATAACCTACTCTTTATAAATTAATGAGGTGTATTTTTGTCAAACTTTGCAATAAAAGCTCTTGAGCTCATATGGTCAGAACCACAGTCTGCACTTTAAGTTTAAATCACTTTTAACATGAAAGTTATTTTATATTTTATTATTTTTATTTTTATTAATTAAAGTTTATTCACTTTGCATCCCCCATTTACCTCCCTCCCTTCTCCCCTCCCAATCTCACTCTCCCTCTTCCCCATCCTTGTCCCTCTCCCAGTCGACTGATAAGAGAAGTTCTCCTCCCGTTCCATCTGATCCTAGTCTATTAGGTCTCATTAGGAGTGGCTGCATTGTCTTCTGTGGCCTGGTAAGGCTGCTTCCCCCTCTGGGGGAGGTGATCAAAGAGCAGGGCAATCAATTCATGTCAGAGACAGTCCCTGTCCCCGTTACTGTGGAACCCACTTGGACACTGAACTGCCATAGGCTATCTCTGTGCAGGGGTTCCAGGCCATTTCCATGATTGGTCCTCGGCTGGAGTATAAGTTTCAGAAAAGACCCCTGTGACCAGACTTATGGGATCTATTGCTATCCTTGTGGAGCTCCTGTCCTCTTCAGGTCTTACTATCTCCCACTTCTTTCATAAGATTCCCTACACTTTGCGCAAAGATTGGCTATAAGTCTCAGGATCTGCCTCAATACCCTGCAGGGTAGAGCCTTTCAGAGGATCTCTGTGGTAGGCTCCTGTCCTGTTCCCTGTTGTCTCCCTCCTCCAAGCTCCATCCTCTTTGTCTTTCTGAATGGGGATTGAGGATCTTAGCCAGAGTCTTTCTTCCTGTTTAGCTTCCTTGGGTGTACAGATTTTAGTATGTTTATCCTGTATTATATGTCTAATATCCACTTATGAGTGAGTATATACCCTGTGTGTCTTTCTGCTTCTGGGATACCTCACTCAAGATGATCTTATTCAGTTCCCACCATTTACCTGAAAATTTCATGATTTTCTTGTTTTTTTTTTTTTTTTTTTTTTTTTTTTTTTTTTTTTTTTTTTTTTTTATCGCTGAGTAATATTTCATTGTGTAGATGTACCACAATTTCTATATCTATTCCTCAACAGAGGAGCATCTGGGATGTTTCCAGCTTCTGGCTATTACAAATAAAGCTGCTAAGAACATGCTTAAGCAGATACCCTTGTTCTATGCTTGAGCATCTTTTGGATATATGCCTAGGAGTGGTATAGTTGGATCTTGAGGAAACGCTATTCCTAATTGTCTGAGATAGCACCAGATTAATTTCCAAACTGGTTGTATAAATTTACATTCCCACCAGCAGTGGAGGAGGGTTCCCCTTTCTCCACATCCTCTCCAGCCTGTGTTGTAACTTGAGTTTTTCATCTTAGCAATTCTGATGGGTGTAAGGTGAAATCTCAGTGTAGTTGTGATTTGCATTTCCCTGATGACTAAAGACATAGAATATTTCTTAAAGTTGTTTCTCTGCCTTTTGGTATTCCTCTGTTGAGAATTCTCTGTTTAGTTTTGTACCCCATTTTTTAATTGGAATATTGATTTGTTCCTGTTTAACTTCTTGAGTTCTTTATATATATTGGATATTAGCCCTCTGTCAGATATAGGGTTGGTGAAGATCATTTACTAATCTGTAAGCATTCGTTTGGTTTGAAGACAGTGTCCTTTGCTATACAGATGTTTTCATTTTCGTGAGTTCCCATTCATTGATTGTTGATCTTAGAGCCTGTGCTGTTGGTGTTCTGTTCAGGAAGTTGTCTCCTGTGCCAATGAGTTCTAGGCACTTCCCCAGTTTTTCTTGTAACCGATTTAATATGTCTGGTTTTATGTTGAGGTCTTTGATCCACTTGGACTTTAGTTTTGTGCAGGGTGATAAGTATGGATCTATTAGCATTTTTTTTACATGTAGACATCCAGTTAAACCAGCACCATTTGTTGAAGATGCTATCTTTTTTCTATTGTATGATTTTGGCATCTTTGTCAAAGATCAGGTGTCTATAAGTGTGTGGGTTTATTTCTGGATCTTCTATTCGATTCCATTGATCCACCATTCTGTTTCTATGCCAGTACCATGCAGTTTTTATTACAGTTGCTCTATAGTACATCTTGAGATCCGGGATGGAGATACCTCCAGAAGATCTTTTATTGAAAAGAAGTATTTTTAGCAATTCTGGGTTTCTTGTTATTCCATATGAAGGTGAGAATTTTTCTTTCAAGGTCTGTAAAGAATTGTGTTGGTAATTTGATGGGAATTGTATTGAATCTGTAGATTGCTTTTGGTAAGATGGAAATTTTTACTATGTTAATCCTGCCAAGCCATGAGCATGAAAGATTATTCTATCTTCTGATATCTTGTTCTGTTTCTTTCTTCAAAGACTGATTGTCTTTTTCATACAAGTCTTTGACTTGCTTGGTTAGGGTTACACCAAGGTATTTTATGTCCTTTGTGGCTATTGCAAAGGGTGTTGCTTCCCTAATTTCTTTCTCAGCCCTTTTTTCTTTTGTATACTGGAGGGCTACTGATTTTTTGGAGTTAATTTTGTATACAGCCACTTTGCGGAAGGTGTTTATCAGCTGAAGGAATTTTCTGGTTGAATTTGGAGTCGCTTGTGTATACTATCATATTATCTGCAAATTTCAGGCCAATTTCCCTTATAAAAATTGATGCAAAAATACTCAACAAAATACTTGCAAACCAAGTACATGAACACATGAAAGATATCATCCACTGTGACCAAGTAGACTTCATCCCAGGCATGCAGGGGTAGTTCAATCTATGGAAATCCATCAATGTGATCCACCATATTAACAAACTGAAAGAAAAAAGACCAAATGATAATCTCCTTAGATTCTGAAAAAGCATTTGACAAAATCCAACATCTATTCATGTTTAAAGTATTGGAGAGATGAGGGATACAAGGCACATACCTAAACAGAGTAAAGGAATATACAGCAAGCCTATAGCCAACATCAAACTAGATGGAGAGAAACTTAAAGCAATTTCACTGAAATCAGGGACAGGCAAGGCTGCCCCCTCTCTCCATATCTCTTCAACATAGTGCTGGAAGTCCTTGCTAGAGCAATAAGACAATTGAAGGAGATCAAGGGCATACAAATAGGAAAGGAAGAATTCAAAGTATCACTATTTGCAGATGATATGATAGTATACCTGAGTGACCAAAAATTCTACCAGGGAAGACATACAGCTGATAAACATCTTCAGCAAAGTGGCTGGATCCAAAATTAACTCAAAAGTCTAATTCTTTAACCAAAGTTTTAGATCACCCAGGTTCATGTAAAGGGTATGGACACAAAATACAAGAAGATGTGTTAGAAATATCTTCATTAATTGTTCCTTAGTTTACTTGTCAATTATCTTAAAATAATCTCAGTAAGCAAAATATGCTCTGATACTGACAGGCCGGCACAATAGTCATACCCTAGCACCATAACTTATAATAATAGTTTTAAAGCTATGAATTCTAATCTAAAGTAATAGTTTGGAAGTACGGGAACTTAGGGAAAATCAGCCCATTCTTCAATGACACACATGTTTTTATAATGAATTTTCTCTTGATTTAACTAATCATTAGAAATGCTAGGAAATGTGTAGTTTAGTTTCAGAGGAGTTGGTTTCAGGAGTGAGTGAGGATCTCAGGTCAGTTCCAATTTCAGACAATTCTACATCTGCTGATAAAGGTTTGTGCAATACACACTTAATCATTCAAGTAACCATTGCTAACAACAATAAATCTACATATACAGCTAATCTTAGACGGAAAAATCATTGTGAAATTCAATTTTTCAAAAGCAACCTGGCCTTCCCTCTCTAAGGCCTCTCATTAATGTTGTCCTGGAAACTTTAACCTTACCTAGTTTTCAAATAACAGTTCTTAGTTAGACATAGTCTTCAGGATTCCACCTTATGGATAAACAAGCAGGTGGTATTGGCCCGAAGCTGTCTCCTATGAATTTCCCCATTAACACACTGCTGCCTAATGTAGTGTCTCCAACTTTGAGTTGCTCCCATTAACAAATCCAAACCTAATTTACTGTCTCCCAATGTTGGTGTTTTTGTGAACAAACCACAACTCATTTAGGGCAGAAACAAACTTAATCCTGTTTTTGCACTTGTATAACAAGCAGCTGAATTTCATTTGGCCACAAAAGGCTGAGCTGCTGTCAAGCCTAGTCCAACTTAACCAAAACATGTCCATATGGCAGATTCTTATATGCAGCCAACCAAGGAATATTTTTTTCAACTTTTCTCAAGTGTTCAGTCTGCCTACCATTTAATTTGTGAATTATTACTTGCTCAAGGAAGCTAATAATTTTAACTCATCAGCCTTTAAAAAAAAAACTTACAACAGGATTATTAGCCTTTCTAGGGGAAAAAAAAAGAAATAAAACTATTCTGTTCTATTTTTGTAAGTTACAAAATATGACAGAACATTAGAATGAAATGTCATAAGCCCAGTGGATTGCTAAAAGTGCTGAGAACTTCAGTTATTTTTGTTATAGACTTGCTTGTCATTTGCAAAAGAATTATGTGGTCTACATCATGCTACCAGACATCAACATCACCCACCCTTTCATGAGAAGGGCAGGACAGAGAGGAGGACGTGTGTGTCTTACCAAGTAGCTGGGTGCAAAAGGAAACCTAGGAGACAATGAGTCAACCACATTCATTTCTTTTCTTGAAAGCATTAGTCAGATGAAATTCTCCCACACATGTCTTATCTCAGGAGGGAAGCCTAAAGTCACTCTTAGAATGCAAGGGGAAAAAAAAAAAAGCACAGATGAGCACACTTCACTGCAAAATGTAAAGTCAAGGACAGATGAAAGAAATAGTTTCTTAATCTCTTTGATGATTGTTTTTTTTTTTTCCTACTAGATAGCAAGATATTTGGATAATAAAGTACATATTGTTCTGCCCTAAATGTACAAGTGCTAAATGTAGTTTCTCTGTCAGTTTTTAAGGTATTTTTCAATTTTTATCTGTTTAGAAGTTATGACTAAAATAGCTTCAAAATCTATTTTTAAAAAATGTAATTTTTATTTTGTTGTGGAGAAAAACATATAAATATTTATTAATTATAATTTATTAACTTTGTATTTCAGTTGTAGCCCCATTTCTCATCCCTTCCTTCCCTCTTCTCCTCCCATGCTTCTCTAAAGTCCACTGATAGGTGAGGTCCTTCTCTCCTTCCATATGACCCTAGCCTATCAGGTCTCATCAGGACTGGCTGCCTTGCCTTCCTCTGTGACCTGGAAAGGTTGCTTCCCACTTGTGAGGGGGAGGTGGTCAAAGAGCCAGCCATTGAGTTCTTGTCAGAGACAGCCCCTCTTCCCCTTACTAGATTCTTGTTTTATCTGCTGTTCAGTGACCAAAGCAGCAGCATTTTAGCAGGGTACCTTGGTTTTTGGAAAAAAAAAAAAAAAAAAAAAAAAAAAAAAGTGTTATCTGAGTAATGTTAAGCAGCTTTTTTCTTTTTCTTTTCTTTTTTATTTTTACTTTATTCATTTATTTATTGCAATTTATTCACTTTGTATCCCCACTGCATCCCTCTCTCTTGTCTCCTCCCAGTCCCACCATTCTGCCCATCCTCCCTCTTTTTCCTCTACTACCTTTCCCTACAGCCCAAGTAGGACAGTACCTCCTCCCCTTCAACCTGACCCTAGCCTATCAGGTCTCATCAGGATTGGCTGCTTCATCTTCCTGTGTGGCCTGACAAGGCTGCACAATGCAAGGGGGAGGTGATCAAAGAGCTGTCCACTGAGTTCATTTCAGAGAGAGTCCCTGTTCCCCTTGCTAGGGAACCCACTTGGACACTGAGATGCCATGGGCTACATCTGTGTAGGGGGTCTAGGTTCTCTATGCAAGATCCTTGGCTTGAGTATTGTTCTCGGCAAATATGAGGGAAAGTTGATATAGTCCTTGCATCGTGGATCTATTGCTTGAGTCTGGGTAGCTGACAAATACTCTTTGCCTTATTCCCACAGATCCTAAAAACAAAATAAAAAATTAAAAAAAAATCTTCGTTTAATGTTGTTAGGACTGGAGACATAATCAGAAGTCAGGAGTGTCAAGTGCTCTTCCAGTGTTCTCAAGTTCTGGTTCCCAGCACCCACCCAGGCAGCTCATAGTCACCTGTACTTCAGCTCAGAAGAAGTCTAGTTCCCCAGCTCCTGCGGGCACCACATTCATTTGCACTTACAAGCACCACCACCACCACTCCAACACTCACATCGTACACACACACACACACACACACACACACACACACACACACACACACTACCATATAATCGATAAGATAGCATTTTTAGACTAACTGAGATATGGCATTTAGTTCTAGTATTGTTCAGTAGTAGAGTGTTTTCCTAGTATACATGAGACATGGGTTTGATTCCACACATGACTATCTACCAGAAGAGAATGCACGTTAATTTCACGATATGTTGATCAATATCTTATGTATATCATCTCTATACTGATAGTTACTTTTGAAGTTAAAGATAAAATTCATTTTATATTATTTATATTAAAAGTTTTATATATGTTATATCTATTATAATTTATCATCAATAAAGCAATGACCTTATACTTTTACTTATATTTTTATCATTTAAAAAATTTAAATTTAAATATATTTTGATCATATCCATTCCTTCCCTCATACCTATTATTATTCTCTCCTCCCAGAACCCTCTATTTCAGTTTTGTACAAAACCCACCACCACAACAATACTCTTAACTTAGAGAACTAAATACAACACACAAAATGAAATAGTGAATAAAAGCAAAAATCAACAACAAAAACTGAGACTTGCGCTGGAGTGTTTGATATACCCAGTGTCATTCATTGGAAAAAAATTGATTTTCCCTCTCCTAGCAGGTATACATAATCAGCTCAGTTACTCTTTAACCTAGTGCTAAGAATTTTTAGGTCACAAAAACTTTCTTTCTTTCTTTCTTTCTTTCTTTCTTTCTTTCTTTCTTTCTTTCTTTCTTTTTTCTTTCTTTCTCTCTCTTTCTTTCTCTCTTTTTCTTTCTCTCTTTTTCTTTTTTCTTTCTTTCTTCTGTTCATCTTTAAAATATATATAACAAAATAAAATATAATAACATAAAACAAAATCTAATCTATCACATGGAAGTTGGAAAAGGCAAACCAACAGAAGAAATAGAGCCTAAGAGAAGGCACGAGAATCAAAGACACACTCATTCACACATGGGAGTCCCATAACAACAATAAACAGGAAACCCATAAGATAAATGCAGTAGACTTGGTGCACACCCTTGCTGGTTTTGAGCATTCTTCTCTAGTCCTTTTGAGTTCATAATAACTATCGCTCATATTGACATAACGAGTTTTGTTTTCCTGCTGTCATTCATTCATTCTGACTCTTCCATTCTTTCTGCCTCCCCTTATATAGGGTTCTTTGGGCTCTGAGTGGAGGGATTTGATGGACACATACCATTTAGAGCAGAGTGTCCCAAAGTGCCCCACTCTTTTGTAATGCGAGTGGTTCTCTATATTTGTTATCATTGGTGTAGGAGGAAGCTTAATTTACGATGGTTGAACAAGGTAATCATCTATGAATCTAGCAGAATATCATTAGGAATCATTTTATTACTACAATTTGTTTAAGTATTCATTTCTTGGTTTTGCTACAAGTCTTTGGGCTCTTTGGTATCAGGTTCTTGTTCAGTTGAGCAGCATTTTTCACAGATTCCATCTCCTGGAGTGGGCCTCAAGTCAGATCTGTTATTAGTTGGTTTCTCCCATAAGCTATGTGCCTTAGAATATCTTGCAGGTAGTCCTGTAGATAAAAGGTATGTGACTAGCTTGGTGTTTATGTTTTTTTTTATGTTGATATGTATATATTTTTAATTTTAAAAATGAATTTATTTTTTATTAATTACAGTTTATTCACTTGGTTTGCCAACTATATCCCCCTCTCTCACACCATCCCAATCCCACTATCCCTTCCTCTTATGTACCCATTACCTTCCCCCAGTCCACTGATAGGGGAAGACCTCCATCCATTCTATCTGATCCTAGTCTATCAGGTCACATAAGGACTGGCTGGATTATCTTCCTCTGTGGCCTGGTAAGGCTGCTTCCCCTCAGGGGGAGGTGATCAAAGAGCAGGCCACTGAGTTCATGTCAGAGACAGTCCCTGTTCTCATTTCTAGGGAACCCATTTGAACACTGAGCTTCCATGGGCTACATCTGTGCAAAGGTTCTAGGTTATATCCATACATGGGCTTTGGTTGGAGTATCAGTCTCAGAAAAGACCCATGGGCCCAGATTTCTTGGATCTGTTACTCTCCTTGGGGAGCTCCTGTCCCCTCCAGGTCTTTCTATCTCCCTGTTCTTTCATAATATTCCCTGAACTCTGGCCAAAGTTTGGCTATGAGTCTCAGCCTCTGTTTTTTTTTTTTATTTTTGTATTTTATTTTTCTTTATTAAGTACACTTTACTCACTTTGTATACCTCCCCGTGGTTCCCTCCCTCCTCCCATCCCAATTCCTCCCTTCCTCCAGCCTCTGCATGCATGCCCCTCCCCAAGTCTCCTGATAGTGGAGGACTTCTTTTCCTTCTTTCTGATCCTAGTCAATTAGGTCTCATCAGGAGTGGCTGCATTGTCATCTTCTGTGGCCTGGTAATGCTGCTTACCCCTCAGGGGGAGGTAATTAAAGATCAGGCCAATCAGTTCATGTCAGAGACAGTCCCTGTTTCTATCACAGTGGAACTCACTTGGATACTGAACTGCCATGGGCTACATCTATGCAGGGGTCTTAGGTTATCTCCATGAATAGTCCTTGGTTGGAATAACAGTCTCAGGAAAGACCCCTGTGCTCAGATTTTTTGGTTCTGTTGCTCTCCTTATGGAGTTCCTGTCCTCTGCAGATCTTACTGTTTCCCACTTCTTTCCTAGGATTCCCTGCACTCTGCCCAAAGGTTGCCTATAAGTCTCAGTATCTACATTGATAGTCTGCAGGGCAGAGCTTTTCAGAGGTCCTCTGTGTCAGGCTCCTGACTTTTCCCTCTTTTCTCCTTTTCTCCTTTTTCTGATGTCCAGCCTCGTTTTCTTTCTGGGTAGGAATTGAGCATTTTAGCAAGAGTCTTCCCTCTTGATTAGTTTCTTTAGGTGTACAAATTTTAGTAGGTTTATCCTATATTATATGTCTATATGAATGAGTATAGTCTGTGTGCATCCCTCTGCTGCTGGGATAGCTCACTCAGGATTATCTTTTCCAGATCCCACCATTTACCTGCAAATTTCATGATTTCCTTGTTTTTTATTGCTGAATAATATTCCATTGTATAGATATACCACAATTTGTGCATCCATTCCTCCACTGAGGGGCATCTGGGCTGTTTCCAGCTTTTGGCTATTACAAATAAGGCTGCTACAAACTAGGAATAGTGCTTCCTCAAGATCCAGCTATACCACTCCTAGGCATATGTCCAAAAGATTCTCAAGTACACAGTAAGGACATTTGTTCAACCATGTTTGTATCAGCCTCTGCTTTAATATCCTGCAGGGTAGAGTCTTTCATAATCCCTCTGTGGTAGACTCCTGTCCTGTTCCTGTTTTCTCCCTCTTCCAATGTCCATCCCCTTTGCCTTTCTCAATGAGGATTGAGTAATTTACCCAGGGTCCTCCTTGATTAGCTTCTTTAGTAGAGATTTTAGTATGATTCTCCTATATTATATGTCTAATATCCACTTATAAATTACTTTAAACCATGTGTGTCTTTCTGCTTCTGGGATACCTCATTTAGGATGATCTTTTCTAGTTCCCACCATTTCCCTGAACATTTCAAGATTTCCTTATTTTTAAATACTCGGCAGCATTCCTTTGTATAAATGTACCACAATTTCTGCATCCATTCCTTAACCAAGGGATGCCTGGGTTGTTTCCAGCTTCTGGCTATTACAAGTGAATTTGCTATGAACATGGTTGAGCCAATGTCCTTGTATATTTTAGCATATTTTGGATATATGCCTAGGAGTACTAAAGCTGGATCTTGAGGTAGCAGTTTTCCTAATTGTCTGAGAAAGTGCCAGATTGATTTCCAAAGTGGTTTTACAAGTCTCCAGTCCCACCAGCATGGATGAGAGTTCCCCTTTCTCCACATCCTCTCCAGCATATGATCTCTTTTGTGTTTTTTATCTTAGCCACTCTGATGGGTGCAAGGTGAAATTCAGGGTAGTTTTTATTTGCATTTCCTTGAAAACTAAGAGAGCTGAGTATTCCTTTAAGTGTTTATCTGCAAGTAGATATTCCTCTATTTAGATCTGTACCACATATTTTAATTGGATTACTTGATTTGTTGCTGTTTAACTAACTTCTTGAGTTTTTATATATTCTGAATATTAACACTCTGTCAGATATAGGGTTGGTGATCATCCTTTCCTAGTCTCTAGGCTGTGGTTTTGTTTTGATGACAGTGTCCTTTGTTTTACAGAAGCTTTTCAGTTTCATGAAGTTCCATTTATTGATTGATGATCTTAGAGCCTGTGCTGTTGGTGTTCTGTTCAGGAAGTTGTCTCCTGTGCCAATGAGTTCAAGGTTCTTCCTACTTTTTCTTCTTACAGGTTTAGTGTGTCTGGTTTTATATTGAGGTCTTTGATCCACTTAGACTTTTATTTTATAAAGAGTGATAAACATGGGTCTATTTAAATTTTTCTACATGTAGAAGTACAGTTGGACCAGCACCATTTGCTGCAGATGTTATCTTTTGTCCATCATATGGTTTTGGCATCTTTGTAAAAAATCAGGTGTCTATATAAGTGTATGGGTTTATTTCTGGGTCCTCTATCGATTCCATTTATCCACCATTCTGTTTCTATGCCAGTACCATACAGTTTTTATTACTATTGTTCTGTAATACAGCTTGAGATCAGGGATGGAGATACCTCCAGAAGATCTTTCATTTTTGAGGAATATTTTAGCAATTCTGGGGTTTTTGTTGTTCCATATGATGTTGAGAATTTTTCTTTCAAGTTGTGTGAAGTATTGTTTTGGTGGGAATTGCATTGAATCTGTATATTGCTTTTGGTAAGATGGCCATTTTTACTATGTTAATCCTGCCAAGCCATAAGCATGGGAGATATTCCTATCTTATGATATCTTCTTCAATTTTTTTTTTCAGAACTTGAACTTTTTTTTTTTTTTTTCATACAAGCCTTTGACTCACTTGGTTAAAACCACACCAAAGTATTTTATGTCCTTTTTGGCCATTGTGAAGGATGTTGTTTCCATAAATTCTTTCTCAGCCAATTTGTCTTTAGTATACAGTTGGGCTCCTGATTTTTTTGAGTTAATTTTGCATCCAGCCAGTTTGCAAAGGTGTTAATCAGCTGTAGGAGTTCCCTGGTGGAGTTTTTGCAGTCACTCATGTATACTATCATATCATATTCCAATAGTGACACTTTGACCTCTTCCTTTCCAATTTATATCCCCTTGATCTCTTTTAGTTGTCTTATTTCTCTTGCTAGGACTTCAAGTACTATGTTACAGAGATATAGGACAAGCCTTGCCTTGTCCTTGATTTTGGTGGGATCGATTTAAGTTTCTCTCTGTTTAGTTTTATGTTGGCTATAGGCTTCCTGTACATTGCCTGTACTATGTTTAGATATGTGCCTTGTGTCTCTGATTTCTCCAAGACTTTAAACATGAATGGATGTTGGCTTTTGTCAAATGCCTTTTTCAGAATCTAAGGAGATGATCATGTGGTTTTTCTCCTTCAGTTTGTTTATGTGGTGAATCACATATATTGAACCACCCCTGCATGCCTGGGATGAAGCCTACTTGGTCATGGTGGGTGATATCTTTTATGTGTTCTTGGATTCTGTTTGCAAGTATTTTGTTGAGTATTTTTTCACTAATGTTCATGAGGGAGATTGGCCTGAAGTTCTCTTTCTTTCTTGGGTGTTTGTGAGGTTTAGGCAGCAATGTGACTGTGGCTTCATAGAATGAGTTTGGTAAATTCCTTCTGTTTCTATTTTGTGGAATAGTTTGAAGAGTATTGGTGTTAGTTCTTTGAAAGTCTAGTAGAATTCTGGTTGATACCATCTATACCATCTTTCCCTGGGCTTTTTTGATATTTTTTTTTTTTTTTTTGGATGGGAGACTTTTGATGACAGCTTCTATTTCCTTAGGGGATATAGGACTATTTAATTGATTTACTTGGTCTTGATTCAACTTTGATAACCGGAATCAATCCAGAAAATTGTCCATTTCATGTAGATTTTCAAATTTTGTGGCATATAGGTTCTAAAGTAAGACATAATGATTGTTTGGATTTCCTCAGTGTCTTGTTGTTATGTCCCCCTTTTCATTTCTGATTTTGTTGATTTGGGTGGTGTCTTTCTGCCTTTTAGTTAGTTTGGCTAAGGGTTTGTCTATGTTGTTGATTTTCTCAAAGAATCAGCTCTTGGTTGCATTGATTCTTTGAATAGTTTTATTCATTTCTAATTGATTGATTTCAGCCTCGACTTTGATTATTTCCAGCTGTCTACTACTACTGGGTGTGTCTGCTTCCTTCCCCCCCCCTCGGGATTTTTATGTGAGCTATAAGTTGCTTGAAATTCATGTTTCAAATTTCTTCTTGAAGGCACTTAGTGTTATGAACTTTCCTCTTTGCACTGCTTTCATTGTATCTTATAAGTCTGGGTATGTTGTGTCTTCATTTTCATTGAATTCTAGGAAGCATTCTAAAAATTCTAATTTCTCCCCTGACCCAGCTGTTATTGAGTAGCAAGTTTTTCAGTTTCCATGTGTGTCTAGGCTTTTTGCTATTTCTGTTTTTGAGGTCCAGCTTTAGTCCATGGTGGTCAGATAGGATAAAAGGGATTATTTTAGTCTTCTTGTATCTGTTGAGGCTTGCTTTGTGACCAACTATATGGTCTATTTTGGAGAATGCTCCATGAGATGCTGAGAAGGAGATGAATTATTTTCTGTATGGGTGAAACGTTCTGCAGATGTCTGTTAGGTCCATTTGTTTCATGACCTCTGTTAGAGTCATTGTTTCTTTATTCTGTTTTGCTGACCTGTCCCGTGTTAAAAGTGGGGTGTTGAGGTCTCCCACTATTAATGTGTGGGGATCTATGTGTGGTTTGAGTTCTATTAATGTTTCTTTTGCAAATTTTGTTGGCCTTGTGATTGGGACACAGATTTTCAGAACTGTGATGTCTTCTTGGTGGAATTTTTCTTTGATGAGTATGAAGTGAACTTCACCATTTCTTTTAATTAATTATGTTTGAAAGTATATTTCAATAGATATTAGAATGGCTTCTCCTTTTTGCTTCTTGGGTCAATTGCTTGGAAAACCATCTCTAGCCCTTTACACTCAGGTAATGCTAATCTTTGTGACTTAGATGTGTTTCTTGTATGCAACAGAATGTTAGTTCTCATTTACATATCCTTCGTTTAGTCTGTGTCATTTTATTGGAATGTTGGGTCCATTGATGTTGAGAGAGATTAATGACCAGTGGCTGTTAGATGCTGTGATTTTGATGCTGGTTGTGATAGTGTGTTTGTGTGCTTGGTGACTTTTAGTTTTGCTGTAGTGAGGTTACTTTTTCTTCTGTTTAATTGAATTGTTAATTTTCTTATATTGTATTTTTCCATTTAGTATATTCTGTAACACTGGATTTGTGGATAGGTGTTGTTTAAATTCGTTTTTGTCTTTGAATATCTTGTTTTTTCCATCTACGATGACTAGAGTTTTGCTGGGTATATTAGCCTGGGATGACCTCTATGTTCTCTTAGCATCTGCATGATATCTATCTAGCTCCTTCTGGCTTTCATAGTCTCTGTTGAGAAGTCAGGTGTGATTCTGATGGGTTTGCCATTATCTATTACTTGACCCTTGCTGCTTTTAGTATTTTTTCTTTGTTCAGCATACTTACTGTTTTGATTATTATGTGGCAGGATGATTTTCTTTTCTGATCTAATTTATTAGATATTCTGTAGACCTCTTAAATGCTTGTAGGCATCTCCTTTAAATTGGGGATATTTTCTTTTTTTATTTTGTTGAAATATTTTTCTGGGCCTTCATGTTGTCTTGAATTTCTTCGATGATTTTTGTCAAAAATTTTTTAGATTGAATAATATCTTTGACAGCTACATCGATTTCCTCCATCATATCTTCCACACCTGAGATTCTTTCTTCCATCTCTTGTAGTCTGTTGGTTATGCAGTAATGCCAGGATCATGAGACCCTCAGAGACCACCAGGAGAAGACTCGATGCAAGAGCAAGAGAGCTTTATTACATGAGCAATCGAGCATGGGCCCAAGTCTCACTGATGCAGCAGTAGAGAAGTGGGACCTCGAGCCCTGAATGAACAGGGTTTTTAAAGGAAAGACTAAAAGCAGGGGGTTTCCATGACAGCAAACGGTGGGGGTGCACAAGCCTTGATGTTACAGGATTAGGTAAAAGTTAAAGAGGCAAGGTGACCTTCTCTGAGGCACATAATCACAATTGCCTAAGGCATATGATCACAATTGCTATTCTTCTAAACTACATCTGAAACATTGGGGAGAATTTTCTCAGCTGATTCCCAACCGATTCTCATTGAGTATTGCCAGGGAGATTGTCTTTATTTTCTATGAAGTATTTATTCTGTGATATTTCCGGGAGACTGTTGCTAGGAGAATTAACTTTGTTGTCTGCCAAGTGTACATTCTGTGATTTTTGCTGGTATCTGAGTTCAGCTCCAAGTCAAGATGGCTCTCTATTTAAAAATGGAGTTATACCCAGGCTAACTTAAACTCTTCACTGCTTACCTCTGTATTTTCTGTTTTCTTCCCTATGTTCTTCCACTCCATGATTTGTTCTATTTGTGTTTTCTTTACTTTTTCTAATTCTATTTTCAGATCTTGGGCTGTTTTGTTGATTTCCTTCACCTGTCTGACTGTATTTTTCTGTTTTTCCCTCAATTCCTTTACTGTTTGAACATTCCTGTTTCTTTTATTTTTTTTTCAGTGATTTAATCATTTCCTCTCTGAAGGCCACAGACTGTTTTGCTGCATCTTCCTATATTTCTTTAAAAATGGCCATAATCTGTTTGACTTTATCTTCCTCTATGTCTTTACACATTTTATTTGCTTCATCCATTATCCTCTTCATAATCATAGATGTAAGGTCATCTTCTTGAATTTCACTTATGTTAAGGCATCCAGGGCTACTTGATGCTGGATAACTGGGTTCTGGAGATGCCATATTGCTTTGCCTTTTCTTGGTTTTGCTTTTACTCTGGCCACTACCCATCTGGCTGTTGCAGGTTTTAGCTGTTATTTTCTGGTGCCTGCTGGAATCCTGGGGTGGGGAGAATCTCATGGCAGGAAGATGTTTGTTCTGTAAGGAGGCCTCTTTAGCTTTTTGGGTATGGTCAATCGAATGGCTGTGCTTCTCAGGAATTGCCACACCTCACTTCAGTCATATGGACCTGTGTGATAACTGTGGTTTTTGGTAGTCAGGGGATTGGTCCTCTCACCAGGAGAAGTCTTGGAGACATCTGCCCTGCCGCTGGGTTTCTTGCTGTAAATTTCGTGATTGGCTGCTGTGTTTACTGGCTCTTGAAGAACCAGGGAGCCCTGCGATATGGTCTGTTTAGCTAGGGATAATGGTTTGCACTTTGGAGCAGTATCTGGGGGCTGATTTAGTGGATATCAATCTTCTGTAGATCTGAGGTCGGAGCTCTGTGCACCAGTACCCAGGTGGTAATCAGTGGCAGGTGAGTGGAGCACCCATTTCCCTCACATGGAGTTTCCTTCTGACAGAAAAATCTGGTCTCTAGTGACCTTGGGCCCACAGTTCTGTCTGGGATGGTGAGTTGGGCATGCAGGGAGATCTCTGGGCTGGCGGCTGAGCACCTGCCAGCCCCAGGACCTTTTTCAGGGATTGTCTGGGTGACCAAAGGTCGGTCCCTATTGCTTCCTTCACCATGGGGTTTCCTCTCGACTAGAAATCCCAGTATCTGGTGTTGTGGTGCCCACAGTTCAGTCTAAGATGGTGATCAGAGCACACAGGCATGTGTCTCTGGGCTGGAGACTTAGTGCCTGCCAGTACCTAAGAACTCCTCTGAGGTTTAGCTGGGTGACCTGAATATGCTTCCCACACTCTGGGTTTTCCTCTTACCTGGGAAACACAGTAGCTGGTATTTCAGGGACCATATTTCAGTGTGTTGGTCGCTGTGCTATCACTGCTTTCCTGTTCCCCAGACACAGTGTCCTCCTGGTGCTGCCATTTTGGTTCCTCCCTCTTTTGTTTTGTTTTTTTTTGTTGTTGTTGTTTGTTTTTTGTTTTCCAGTAGTGTGGAGCATACATTTGTACACCAAAGACTTTGGAGTACATGGAGCACTAGCTCAAAATATCTATGAGAAATGATATGTGTGGGTGATGCCTTCAGATAGACTATATGTACTAAAATTTATCATCAATGAGAAAATGTCATTATCTTATATTGAACTTAATATATTATTCCTTATTAATTAAAATTCAATCAAAGAGGATATTTTCCCAGATCTATTTTCTCTGAACAAGTGATAATTTTTCTGTTTAATATAGTTAATAAGAATTTGTCTATTAACATATTTTCAAGGAGTGTGTTGCAACACTCATTGTCAGTTGAAGAAATGTGTGTCTCTGTGACTGTGAAGATATGAAGATAACTTTTATGATATGAACAGGAAAGGCAGAGAGATCATGATGAGTAATAAAGACAAAAAGTAAACTGTCCCTCAAAGATACTATGACACAAACCACTCATTATCTTCCCTCTTCCCTGTGGCAATGAGAATCATACAAATCCACAAGAAATTCACTAAATTGCCTACTGGACTGTTTGTTAGCAGGTAACCTTAGTTTGGGTACATCAATTGAAAGTATGAAGTGGAGGAATTTTAATGTGAATGTATACAGAATCCTGAAAAATTCTCTTTGACAGTGTTACAGACAAGATGATCTTTGTCATAGCCCTAGGCCTGGATATCTTTGACTAAATATTAGTTCCAGAAAATCATGAGGCAATGAGATGTCTTTAGTTTTTTTTCAAGTATGCATCATAGTGTTTCAGGCACTCATGTTTCTAGTCAAACATATAAAAAATAATTTGTGACTATTTTTCTTTTGAAGTTTAGGGACACATCCTTGTAGGTAAGACCAATAGCAAACTAAATGTAATCATTAATCTATTTTTAATACATAATATATACTTCTCAAGTAACCCCTGCAAGCTACATAAATAATGCAGACCAACGTGTTTCTACATTTTTTTTTTACATTGGAAGAAAAAGTGCAGCTGTCTGTTTCTCATTATGACTGCCAATAATATTTTACAATGAGAGAGGCAGTAGATCATCTGAACAGTATCTGAATAGTAGATACATTAGTGCTGGTTTTTTAAATAAAAAATCAAGACATGAAGTACAGAATGCAATGCCAGTGCTTAAATATGTTGAAATTTTCCATATGTCACATTATCTAAGACATCTGTATTCTATAATAATAATTCACAGTCCTTATAGAATTAACAAAAGAAAATTTAACCTCACAATTCTCTTTGAAAAGCTAGGTATTGAGACAAAATATCAGAACACATGTTTTTATAGTGGTGAGAATCCACATTAATGGACCCATTTCAGAACTTGTTACTTCACTGAAGAAATGCATTTTTTTTTTGTTTTTTAGCATTATGGTGTATAAGTCATCAAACAGGGTTATGCAAAGTCGGTTGTATAGATTTTAAACAAAATCTATCTAATATTGTTTAAAATTAGGTTTGCAAATGACAAACAATCTAGTAGCATTTCCTTTTGGCTTTGTTTATGAAGGTAAGGGAACAAGTCATCTAAATAGATAAGTAAAGCGTAGTTTCTTTCAATAATGAACAGCACAAGAGAACGTTACTCTTTTAATGCTGGTTATAAATACACTTTAGAAGCATAATACAAAACCACTGCACCATAATGAAATAAAATAATTCACAGTTTGCTAAGCATCATGTCACAAGACATAAATGTATATCAGTCAGTGTATTTTTTTTTCCAGTAGAAAAATTGGTACTTTGACAAAGATATGATTCTCATTGTTTCCCACACAAGGTTATCTATAATTAAACTAATTAAACAAGGTCACATTAAGTCAAAAGCATATTATATTTAAAAATAAATTTATTTTAGTAAAATAGTAATGAAATTGATAGAATGAACATGTAGATACTCATGATTATTTGAGTGGCTTACAGGCTGAGTTCCAAGTAGTACAATAATGACTAACTCTTGATAGAATGGCCAAGGATCTGGTAGTCAGGATGTCTCAGCTTCCCCAGTCTGATGCTAGAGTCCCAGAAAGGTCTTTAGAGTTGCCAAATCTAGTCATAGTTTGAGATCCAAAGTAGTTTCTAACACCAGCAAAACAATGGTTCAGGTACAGACAGGGTAGATGAACTTATCAGAGAAAGGGAGGACAGACAGGCAAAAAGCAAGAATTTCCCTCTTCCATGCCTTTTCATGTAGACTTCCATCACAAGGTGTGGCTCAGAATTATGGTGAATCTTCTAAACTCAAAAGATGAAGAGTTAATTTGGGTGTCTGCCACCTCAAATAATCCAAACAAGAAAAATCCCTCACAGGCATGTCCACGTGATTGCGTTCTAGGTAATTCCAGATGTAGTACAGTCTACAGTCAAGACTGGCACAACTCTTATTTATTTGTGGCTGCTGCTCCAGCCTGGGCATTATGTAGAATACCCTGGAAATTCCAGAACATTACTTACAGAATATACTAGGACATGATATCATTGTCTGACTAGCTTTCCATTGTTCTGAGTATCAGACTCTTTTATCACACTTTAGATGATGCCCTAATGATGCTCTAGTTGGAGGCATATTGAGCTTGACCAAAGGTCCTCTATGGTAAACAGTAATAGAAAAGGTAAGGTGGCTCTGTTGACAAGATTTATAGGTCACTTCACAGACAACTGACCCCTATTCGAGACTCCTAGTTTTGGGCATTAATGTGGAACAGAATTGATGGACACAATACATTAAAGTAATACATTCGCCCTTTCTTCTTACTGACATTTGCCTATTACTTTTTGTTTATTTGTTCTGTACGTGTGTCAGCGTCAAGAGGCTCTCTGACCTCTGTAGCCATGCCTGCCATGTCACTACTTTAGCGTCTGTCCTCTACATAGTTTGCTAAAGCATGGTTAGTGGCATGGTCTTTTCTTTCCTGCATGAAAACACATCACTGTTACAAGAGGAAATGTCAACCATGATTGTTACAACATCATAACAGCAAAATTAAGTTTTAGCTTATTGAGAAGTTGTAAAGAAAAATATTTCCTCAATAATGATTTTGGGGGTTTTACACCTCTAAAAATGGGACTCATAAAGAATTGTTAGGTATAAAAACTGTGATCATTAAGCTGAAGAAGAATATATATATATATATATATATATATATATATATATATAATTTTCCATTTGCTTATGGGCTCTGAAAGACAGTTTTCTCTATGTACCTAGTAAGAAGAAAATAATGAGCATAAATCATAATGGTAATCTTAATAAAACAGTGAAAATTATCTAAAAATGTGAAAATAAAAGCAAGGAGATAGTTTTGTGATTTGCAGCTTGAAATATGCTTACATAATGACTCGATGTCACAGATACACATGGTAAACAGGAACAAATTTGAGCAGCAGAGTTTCATTGAGAGTTTTGACTTCTTTATGCTTACTAGACTGGAAGCAATATGTTTTTATTATGCATAAGACACTTTATAATCATGTTTTTGTCTATTGCTTTAATATGTTATTGTCTTGTTATGGAAAGATCAGCCCATGAAAAATTGTAAATCTTAACATATCAGTTATACCCAGTTTTGCGAAACTGATGGTCTTGGAAAATAATGTAGTGAAAGAAAGTCTCATTGATCGGTGAACAATTTCTGTATCCACCACGAATTTGTTAATAAACAATTGTATTTATTTTGTTAAATAAAATTAATCACACATAGCAATAAAAGTTAGAATTATATTTTTTTTCTGTGTATGTTTTTATGATTTTGAGACCAAGTCTTGCTTTCTCTATTTAGTACAGGCTGTTTAACAATCCTTCTCCTGGGGGGTGCAAACCTGACATCATCAGGAGCTACAACAATTGCACTTCAACTAAGTCTCTTAAAGTTTCAGCAAAAAAAAAAAAATGTTTCTGATGAGTATGTCCCTATCACAGTCAAGCTAATAAATATTTTTTGAGCAAACATCAGTTTAAGATATAATATATGAAACTTGTGGACATTATAATACTTGTAGACATTATAAAAAGGAGATGGTGACATATCAAAGTCAAATGTAATGCTTATTATATGACAAAGTTAAGGGAAAGTCAGTTTCTTAACCCTAAAATTGACAACGTGATATCTGCCTAGTGAGAAGATGGCTGTAAATGTTGTTGATAGCACAGACACATCTTTGCTGTGTGGGAAGCAGTAAGATTTGACTTAAGGAAAAAGTTTTAATTAGGTATGTTTGGTGTTTTATTTAACGAAACCACTAAAACCCCATATGGGCAGATAGAATTGTTTTTTCCTTCTTTGTCACTCTGAGCTTCTTAAGTCATAATAGTGTCTTCAATTCTGTTAGTCGAAGCAATAATTAGACATTGTGAGTTATTAAAAATAAAAAAAAAGAAGATGGCAATTGGTTGTTAGAGTGACAGTTTGTGGGGAATCTGAGAATAGTTGGGTAGGAGAAATGGAAATGACAAATTAGCAACCTAATTTACTTTAAAAATCTGTATCACAGGTAAAATTGAAAAAATCAAAAGTTTCCAGAGTCTATGAGACACAGAATTTTAGTTTTTTCCTGATCTGATACATTTGACAAGGATAAAATCATCACAGAGAAAGATGTATCATGATCTCTATTAAATTCTTAATTGCATTGCTTAGCTACCGTGGGTAAGCAAAATGCCTGCATGTAAAGGAATTTATTTCTGAAAAAATGATATTTAATGAAGTGAAACTAACACTGGCAAGTTATCATTAGCTAGAAAACTAAATATGAAGTGTTTATAGAAAATTTCAATCTGTATAGTTTTTCAGAAACAGCAATGAATTATGCCATCAAAATAAGTTTTATGCCTCATATGTAGAAAAACATACCTGGGTGGATATATGGGCAAAGAGCCTGAGCATATATTTCTCACAAAAATGCTAAATTGCCCAAAAGATAACATAAATGTTTGCTGTAACAATATTTGTAGTTCTAACGATATAGAAAAAAACAAAGAGCACATTAATAAATGAAAGGGGAAAAATGTCTCGTGAACACAATGAAATATAACTCAGTTGTAATAAAAGAAGACATTCTGTATTAGTACATGGGGAGAGGAAAGACCAGGAGAATTATGTAGCTATAGATGATCTAGAAATAGATGTAAGATAGACAAATACAAAGTTCCCTGACCAAGGATGGGAAAAGCACTAATTTATGTGTATAAACACAAATTTGGAAGGTAGTTTGATTATGTTCATAAAGCAAAAACACGGTAATTGTTTTTCCATTGTCCTTTTCAGGCATAGACTTTTGACCAGACTTACTCTAACAGACATGTCATCTCCTGTGTAGAGTTCCACCAATCTGTAATGGTGGCTATCCTAAGTCAGTCATGCTTCTCTTTCCAGCATTCCTATCTCTCCTGGATTGTGACTCCTTGCAGAAATGACAGCTGTATGAGAATGTTGATGGGTTTTCTCCCCAGATGCTCACACAGCACCTTCTATCATTATCAAAGCTATCCAGATGGTACCATATTATGTTATGTTTTATATATATATGTATATATAATTATAATCAATTATATATTGATACTATTGATAAGAATATATAAATGTACATTATATAGAGATATACATATTATTATCTTATGGTTTAATCTCTAGAGTATCTATAATTTTCTCATAAATTTGCATTCCAAATTTGAACGTACATATATATCAATTGACACTCTCATAAACAATGTAGTTTTCCTAATCATTCAGATACTAAATTATTTGACGACTACTGAATATAAATGTAGTTCCTGCCTTGTACCTTGGCATAGTGTTTCTTATTTGTTTCGCAGAAAAGAATACATGTTCCTTATTTTTTTTTAATTCATGAGATACCAATGTTGTTAATAGATCACCATCAAAAAAAACATTTCACTATAATGGAAAACAGATTTCTTTTTTTTTTTTTCTGTTGGCTGGTTCTTTTTTATTTTTATTTTATTTTTCTTTATTAAGTACACTTTACTCACTTTGTATCCCCCCCCATGGTTCCCTCCCTCCTCCCATCCCAATCCCTCCCTTCCTCCAGCCTCTGCATGCATGCCCCTCCCCAAGTCTCCTGATAGGGGAGGACTTCTTTTCCTTTCTTCTGATCCTAGTCAATTAGGTCTCATCAGGAGTGGCTGCATTGTCATCTTCTGTGGCCTGGTAATGCTGCTTACCCCTCAGGGGGAGGTAATTAAAGATCAGGCCAATCAGTTCATGTCAGAGACAGTCCCTGTTTCTATCACAGTGGAACTCACTTGGATACTGAACTGCCATGGGCTACATCTATGCAGGGGTCTTAGGTTATCTCCATGAATAGTCCTTGGTTGGAATAACAGTCTCAGGAAAGACCCCTGTGCTCAGATTTTTTGGTTCTGTTGCTCTCCTTATGGAGTTCCTGTCCTCTGCAGATCTTACTGTTTCCCACTTCTTTCCTAGGATTCCCTGCACTCTGCCCAAAGATTGCCCATAAGTCTCCGTTATCTACATTGATAATCTGCAGGGCAGAGCTTTTCAGAGGTCCTCTGTGTCAGGCTCCTGACTTTTCCCTCTTTTCTCCTTCTTCTGATGTCCAGCCTCGTTTCCTTTCTGGCTAGGAATTGAGCATTTTAGCAAGAGTCTTCCCTCTTGATTAGTTTCTTTAGGTGTACAGATTTTAGTAGGTTTATCCTATATTATATGTCTATACTAGTGAGTATATACCGCGTGCATCCCTCTGCTGCTGGGATAGCTCACTCAGGATGATCTTTTCCAGATCCCACCATTTACCTGTAAATTTCATGATTTCCTTGTTTTTTATTGCTGAGTAATATTCCATTGTGTAGATATACCATAATTTGTGCATCCATTCCTCCACTGAGGGGCATCTGGGCTGTTTCCAGCTTCTGGCTATTACAAATAAGGCTGCTACAAACATGGTTGAGCAAATGTCCTTATTGTGTACTTGAGAATCTTTTGGATATATGCCTAGGAGTGGTATAGCTGGATCTTGAGGAACCGCTCTTCCTAGGTGTCTGAGAAAGCGCCAGACTGATTTACAGAGTGGTTGTACAAGTTTATATTCCCACTAGCAGTGGAGGAGAGTTCCCCTTTCTCCACAACCTCTCCAGCATGTGTTGTCTCTTGAGTTTTTGATCTTAGCCATTCTGATGGGTGTAAGGTGAAATCTCAGGGTTGTTTTGATTTGCATTTCCCTAATGGCTACTGAGGTTGAACAGTTTTTTAAGTGTTTCTCTGCCATTTGATGTTCCTCTTTCGAGAATTCTCTGTTTAGCTCCGTTCCCCATTTTTTAATTGGATTTCTTGGTTTGTTGCTTTTCAGCTTCTTTAGTTCTTTATATATACTGGATATTAGCCCTCTGTCAGATATAGGGTTGGTGAAGATCCTTTCCCAATCTGTAGACTGTCGTTTTGTTCTGAGGACAGTATCCTCTACTTTACAGAAGCTTTTCAGTTTCATGAGGTCCCATTTATTAATTGTTGCTCTTAGAGCTTGTGCTGTTGCTGTTCTATTCTGGAAGTTGTCTCTTGTGCCAAAAAGTTCAAGGGCATTCCCCACTTTTTCTTCTAAGTGGTTTAGTGTGTCTAGTTGGGTATACAAATTGGAAAGGAAGAAGTCAAAGTATCACTATTTGCAGATGATATGATAGTATACTTGAGTGACCCCAAAAACTCTACCAGGGAACTCCTACAGCTGACAAACATCTTCAGCAAAGTGGCTGGATACAAAATTAACTCAAAAAAATCAGTAGCCTTCTTGTATACAAAGGACAAAAGGGCCGAGAAAGAAATTAGGGAAACAACACCCTTCACAATAGCCACAAATGACATAAAGTACCGTGGTGTGAACCTAACCAAGCAAGTCAAAGAATTGTATGAAAAAAATTTCCAGTCTCTGAAGAAAGAATTGGAAGAAGATATCAGAATATGGAAAGATCTCCCATGCTCATGGCTTGGTAGGATTAACATAGTAAAAATGGCCATCTTATCAAAGGCAATCTACAGATTCAGTGCAATTCCCATCAAATTACCAACACAATTCTTTACAGACTTTGAAAGAAAAATTTTCACTTTCATATGGAACAACAAGAAACCCAGAATTGCTAAAGCAATTCTCTATAGTAAGAGATCTTCAGGAGGTATCTCCACCCCTGATCTCAAGCTGTACTATAGAGCAACAATGCTAAAAACTGCATGGTACTGGCATAGAAACAGACTGGTGGATCAATGGAATCGAATAGAAGACCCTGACATAAATCCACACACTTATGGACACCTGATTTTCGACAAAGATGCCAAATCCATTCAATGGAAAAAAGACAGCATCTTCAACAAATGGTGCTGGTCTAACTGGAAGTCTACATGTAGAAAAATGCAAATAGATCCGTACTTATCACCCTGCACAAAACTAAAGTCCAAGTGGATCAAAGACTTCAACATAAAACACACAATAAATATTGTCTTACTAATCTGTATTCCCCTACGAATATGTCTGCCTTATGTCTGTCTTCTTCATTGGAGATTTCTTTAGTTCAGAATTTCATTTTTTTAAGTTTATAGTTTCATTTTGCGATGATTAAGAATTGGTTGGATGTTATACTGTTTATGTGTCAGAAGGATTTGTTTTTCTCCTGAAATGCTCTGAGATTTGAAAGAGTGTAGAGCTCGACAAGGAGAACAACAGAATCAAAATATCTGGGCCCAGGGAACTTTTTTGAGACTGATACACCAACCCAAGACCATGCATGGCAATAACCTAGAACCCCTGCACTGATGTAGCCCAATATGCTCAGTTTCCATGTGGGTTCCCGAAAAATGGTAGGGACTGTCTCTGACATGAGCTCAGTGGCTGGCTCTTCGACTGCCTCCCCTGGATGGGGAGCAGTCTTGCCAGGCCATAGAAGAGGACAATGCAGCCAGCTCTGATGAGACCTGATAAACTAGGGTCAGATGGAAAGGGAGAAGGATCTCTCCTATCCAAGAACTTGGAGAGGGGCATAGGAGGAGATGAGGGAGGGTAGGATTGAGAGGGAAGGAAGGAGGGGCTACAGCTGGGATACAAAGTGAATAAACTGTACTTAATATAAAAAATGCAAAGGCAGAAACAAATCAAACAAAACCCCAAAATATTCATTTTCCTCAAGTTCTAGATGCTAAACGTCAGTTTTAAAAGGGGTGGGAGGGCTAGAAATTGTTAAAAATATGTTTTTCCTTGACCCTTGTAGGTTGTAGTCTGTGATGATAACCCTAGCATTCTTTGTTTTATAGTGGTGTCACTGCATATAATATCTCCTCAAACAATTGTATGATTGCTTTATCTTTCACTATGTTCACATGCCTGTACGTATTTGATGTTCCTTTAGCAGGTGGGATACATTCATTTGGCTGGTCCATCTATTACCTGTTGATCTCTGCACTGTGCCTATCTAACTATGTATCTATCTATCTATATTTCTATGTATCTATGTATCTATGTATGTATGTATGTGTGTATCTATCTATCTATCTATATATCATTTATTTTAGTGATGTGCTTCATATACAGTAAATAAGACTCTTTTGTTGAGAGGTAGTGGTTACATTTGTCTGTGGGTATAAAGGTAAGATTTGCAATGTAAAAAGGGATTACGCTGGTTAGCAAAGTGGACACAGTAGATTGTTTTGTCAGACCTGTGGCTTTACTAGCTTCAGAAATATTTCTAGTATTAGTCATGATTTCTCTCCTGTTGAATGGATATTCAGTCCAATTAGAAAGTGTTGGTTGCCAATGACATGTGAGTGGCATTTATGTATCTATGCTGCTAATAGTTGAAGTTCACAGGTGTTGCAGCTGGGTAGAATTATTGAATTACCTCCTTTCCTTGGTAGCATCCTTAGTATTTTCTGGACCACAGACTCTATAACCATGGAGTTTATAACCGCAGATTTTATAACCGCGGAGTTTCTGGAACTATGTATTTTTATAGTATTTTCTGGAACCATGTACTCAGGACTGCAGGAATAAGGATTTCAGGTCAGATCCAACTCAAACAATTTGTCTATAATTTCAGGTAAATCTAAAATAATGTGATTCCTTGAGATTTTATCAGACTGTAGCTTCTAATGTTATTTGATTACAGAGAGTTTCAAGTCAAAGTTTTATAAATAACATTTATCTCTTTTCTAGCAAGAACAACACAAAATTCACGAAGAACCAGAGCTGAAGAAAGCCAAACTTAATTTATTCTGATTATAGAATTCTAGCTTATGAAGCATATGGCAGATTTTGAAACGTAAAGTAAATATTCCCTTGGAATATCCTCGTTTATTGAAATATCTACTGGAAGCAGAATTGAAAATAGAAGATAAAAAGAAATAAATCTCATCATATTTTTGAAGATAAGAAAATTTGGGGGAAGGAGCTACCCCTTTCTGTGTGCTTATAATAAAGTACTCATTACTGAGAAACATATTCAAAATGTAGCAGCAGTGTCTCTGAAGCCCAAGTCTACAATTTGAACTATAAATACTGGAATTACTTAAAAACCAAGTAGCTAATTAAAAGGAAAGCTGATCCAGAAAGGCACAACTTTGGCTCAGAGTCCCACATTCATGCCCTAGCTTTTCTAAAGCGCTCCCTGAAAATATTAACAACTGTCTGCTTTATATGTTATTTCCAAGCATTTCTATTTGAAATACTGTTTTGGCACTGAATCTATGGCATTAAGGGATTAAAATGAATAATGATTCCAGTATTATTTAAAAAAAAAACTAAAAAATAATTTTGTGGTATTTAGGAGGAAGCATGAGATTAACAGGCCGCAGAAATAATGAGTTGCCTAATTTAGTGTGAGTTAATCTCTTGCTTTATAAAATCAAAATGCTAAAAACCTGCTTACACTATTGTTACAAAGAGCAGCCGACATGGTGTGTGTAAAGTACTTGATATAATAATACAAGTACAATGGTTAGCTTTTTAACCTTTAAATTGAAAAAAAAAAAAAATCTACGAATGCCATTAAGCAAATTCAACAGTTAAAGTATCCAGTCTATACATAACTGATTTATGTGTGTGGCCAATTATAAAAGTAAACATCAAATTTTTTTACTTAATTAAATTACATATATACATATATATTACATTATTATATACACATATACACATATATAATACATATATCTGTATATATGTATATATAATTTCTCCCAATGTTTTAAGAATTGTGCCATGATTATCATGTTATTTATATCCAGATATTTCATTTTCATGGTAGAGAATGTTTTATGTTTTCTTTTGTCTATGAATAAAATTATTTTGGTATTTTTAAATATGACTTTGAAACTCTAACTATACATGTATGTACATTTTACATATGCTTAAAGTACCTCGATGTATCATTAATATAAAAGTTCAAAGAGAATTATTGGATAGTAAAATCATGGACCTAAAGAGTGGACTAAGAATGTCACAGATCCCAGATTCCACGGAAAACAATGCTGGGTGAAAGAAAGCTGTGTTTGCAGTTGGGCAATTTCCTTCCAGTGAGAAGTTTTTCTGGGGATTTTGCTATTGGAAAAGTGCCCGGGTCACTCCTGGCAGATGCCCCGTGACTGGGGCAGCAGCTGGTTCATATGCTTATATGTTGATTACCCTCCAGATGGAATGAAATGATGAAGTAATTATGAATTATTACAGAAAATTAGGTTTTAAAATTTGACAACATGAAGAAAACAAACTCAAAATCATGGTATTTCTTAATTGAAACGATTAAGGGTTTATCTTTCATTTAATATCAATAATGAATGCACTTTTTAAATGAACACTTAAATCCTGTCACATCACTTTTAATGTTTATTCAGTGTTACAGATTTAATTGAACAACTTGTCAGTTCTTTAAAAGTGATGACAGATGTCTGTCCAAATTACTGCCATCTTTGAAAGTTTTGAGACCCTCTGTATGTTTGACTAGACATGAATTTTTATTTCCTCAAAAATGTCCTTAGGAAGAATGATTCTGTCCCATACTCTCTCAGTCTATGACTGCTTTCTGAGTGGATTATCCCACACTTACATGCTATTTTCTCCACAAAACAGTTATGTTACCATAACATAGAAGCAGGAATACTTCAAATTCATATTAGTCTTGTAAATTTTGAGAACTTTATCATTATTGTTACTAATTCAATCACAGACACAGTGTTTCTCTAAAGCTGAGGACCAACCTATATGCGTAAACTGTCAAAGCTTGGGAAACAAAAGCCAATGTAAATACTTCTAGGAATTGCCTTATTTTGGAAACATTCACACCTGATACAAACAGGTTGCCATTATGGAACAAAACATGACAAAGAGCTTAGCAATGTGCTGAAGTCAGGTTTCGTGGTGTGCTGAAATGACTTCCATGAACCAAAGGCACAGGAACTACACAGGGCACAGGACTGAAGTACATCAGAGAGGAAAACACCCAGGCATGTCTTTAGGCTTATCTGAATGTATCACAGTTTCATTCAAATATTACCTAATCCTTGTAAAATGTCACATAAACTATATTCCAAAATATATGAAACGTCAATTCTCCTGTTTTGTAAAGATGTGATAAAAAAGAAGCAGATTAGTTGTTGTAGAAGACTATGTCAACTAAAATAAGCATGAAAGACAGACAAAATCATTCTCTTTGAGAAATTGTATAGTAAATGAGACACAGAATAATACTGCCAGTACTAATGCTAAAATAAACTATTTAAAATTATATATTTTATCATATCAAGTCATTTTTTGACACAGTAACAAATGTTTTAATAAAAAAATAAATGTGAGTAGAAGAAAGATATATTTCAGTTGATGGTATTGGTGTTTTCAGTCTATGAGTAAAAAATATAGTTATTTAAGGGCACAGGCCTTAAAATTGAAATATGGCTACCAAAATAGAAATAAATGGAAGAAGAGGTACCAGAGTCAAAGAAAATTTTTCTTTTTTTTTAATTAAATTTTTATTTTTTTATATTAATAACAATTTATTCACTTTGTATCCCAGCTGTAGCCCCTTCCCTCATTCCCTCTCAATCCTACCCTCCCTCATCTCCTCTTATGCCCCTCTCTAAGTCCACTGATAGGGGAGGTCCTCCTCCCCTTCCATCTGACCCTACTTTATCAGGCCTCATCAGGACTGGCTGCAATGTCTTCCTCTGTGGCCTAGCAAGACTTCTCATCCGTCGGAGGTGGGGAGGTTGGTTGGTCAAAGAGCCAGCCACTGAGGGCATGTCAGAGAAAATCCTTGTTCTCCTTACTAGGGAACCCACCTGGATACTAAACTGCCATGGGCTACATCTGTGCAGGGGTTCCAGGTTATCTCTATGCATGGTCCTTAGTTGGAGTATCAGTCTCAGAAAAGACCCTGGGACCAGGTTTTTTGGTTTTGTTGCTGTCCTTGTAGAGCTCCTGTCCTAGAACAATTTTCTAGGACATGGTTTCAAAATTAGCAAAGACTCCACCTTCCATCTGGAGCTAAGTTTGTGGTTAATGATTTACATATGACTCTTTAGGGGAAATATTTGATATCCAAACCAAGGTTTTCATATATATATACTTAGTTATATTTCATAGCATGCACATATTCATAATCATTTGAAGCACAGATGTATGAAGATATTTTCTCATAGTCTAACTATATAATTAATTGGTCAACAATATGAAAATGTCCTAATCCTAATGTCCTAATTTGCTCCCAGAAGATTTGTGCTTCATTTCAAGATATTTTGCTTAAATTATATAACAATATTAGATTATGAATAAAGTTAATATATTAATACAAAGTATATAAATATGTAAATTATAAATTATATAAATATAATTAAACTATGTAAAAATATTAGTGTTTGTGTTATAACAAAGAAAGAACAGGTTGTTATAAAATCCAGAAGAACATTAAATATCCAGTATTATATTATAGGTCATGAATAAATATAATTAGTATCTGGCCCTTTAATTTTTGTATTCATCTCACAAAAATACTATATTTTCTCCAGCAAGACAAAGAGTACTTATTTAAATTATAACAGACTTCTTTTTGTTTAGAAATAGCTTTAATCTTTTTTTTTTGTTTGTTTGCAGAATCACCTCATTTCTTGAAGTTGGGAGGACTGAAGGACACAGCACTGGGGCATGGGGCTTTCAATGGAAGCTGATCTGTCAGAGCATACCAACTTTTTTGTTTTGTTTTGTTTTTCTCCAGATAATTCCAAAGCAAAACTGAAAGGTTCCAGAGCCTTTGTTTTTTGTTTTTTTTTTAGAATATTTTTTATATTAATCACAAGTTATTTACTTTGTATCCTAGCCATAACCCCCTCCCTCATTCCCTGCCAATCTTACCCTCCCTCCCTCATCTCCTCCCTGCCCCTCCCCAAGTCCACTGCTAGGGGAGGACCTCTTCCCCTTCCATCTGACCCTGGTTTATCAGGTATCTTCAGGACTGGCTGCCAGAGCCTTTCAATAGAAGTTAATTCTTCAAACTCAGTTAAGTAGACACAAGGCACACACTTTGTGTTAAACAGTTTCTTCTGTCAGTTTCTTGATGACTTGCTTTTGTCCTCTTATCTTGTAAAGCTCTGGAGTTCATGGACTTGGGCAGAACAGACATCTTCATGGCTGTGACACAGTTAGGCAAGTGGACCATTCACTTCAGCCAGATTCACTTGTCACCCACATCAGCATTAATCCTGTACTTCTGGTCAAGCAGTTCTCTGAAATTGTAGATCAGGCTCTGCTGGTGAGCTCCAACCATGATTTCTGAGATGCAGTCAATGATGTTCATGTAATTCAGTACCACATCTGCAGATTGGGGAAAATCCGGTCATCCTGAGTAAGCCAAAGCCCTTTGTTGTAGCACAGGTATTCAGTGTCTTTTACCACACTGAGTTTTCACCTTCTCCCGCACTGTACACCAAACCTCACACTTCCCCTTCAACTCCAGAAGGAAGGCATTCTCTCGATAGTCTGGAAAGAAGAGGAAGCAATCTTCATTCCATGTGGATCTCCTTTCTTCTGGTTCCAGTTAATTCTGGCGAGGACACATCAACATAGACAGCTGTATGGAGTGGCATGTACTTTTGGGTAGTAAGCTGCTCTATTTTCTTGTAGTGTTAGAAACAAACTATCACTTGATGGAGCCAAGTGTGAGCTAAGTAGATCAACAGAGAACTCAGTATTGGAAGGCACTGCTGTGGATGTGCTATAATATCAGCACATAAGAAAGCAAAGACTGGAGATCAGGAAACCGAGGACATCAAGAAGAGAAGAGAACCTGTCTCAACAACACCAACAATACTTTTATAAACTATTTTCATTCTCAATGAATTAGATCAATATTACTGTAAAAAAATTTGTCACACAACGTCATACAGGGACATTTGCTTTGAAATCTTTTCCTCTTTCCCCTGCAAACATAAACAAGTCTATTTGTGAGAAATGTTGGAGTGGTTAAGATACCTCTTGTAAAATTTCACAAAAGACAGAATTTATAGATAATAATGTCTAACACTGAGAGTTTATTGAATAAAATCCCATTGAAGAATTTAATGAACATTTAATTTTCTCTTTAAATAAGTGTTGATATAGTGTTACAGTTATTTATTAAAATTCTCCTGTGTCACATACGTTAGTATTAATTACTTTCTACTTTTAAGATTTTGTATATTTATACATTTTAATTAATAGACAATTATGTCACTTACTTCCTTTCTTCTCCTTACAATTCCTCTCATGTCCCTAATCAATAGTGTTTTACTTTATCTATTAATTACATATAATTGCATATGAGTATTTATGTACAAATATATAAATATAATGTGCTGGATCCATTTTTATTGTTTGTATTCACATGGCCTTAGGACAGACTACTTTGTAGTAGAAAATCAAGCAGGGAGTTCATCCTTGGGAGATGGTAATTCTCCCTTTCTCAAAAAAAAATCATAATTCTCGTCTTGCTCAGTAGTCCTAAAGTCCAATTGTACAGCTGTTGTTTACCATCATGATGTGGCTGTCATTTATTGGACTTTTATGGATAGCTTGCCACACTGGGTCATCATGATTCATAGGTTTTGTATAGGTTTCTCAATAATACTACTAATTGCTTCCCTTCGTTGTCAACTTGCTTAGTATTTGCTAGTATCCTGGAAACTAGACCACAGAGAAAGAAGGCTATGTGGCTAGAACCAGCTTAAATGATGTTGGATTTGTATGCTAAATGTGCAGTGTGATCAACAATGGGAGCTTCCTTTCCAGCCTCTGAGTACAGCCATGGGAAACAGAAACAGTTTATATTGTTTCATGAGTCATTTGGACTACTATAAACCATAACAGGCAAAGTTATCTGTGTGAAGAATTGGGATGGAAAAGTGGGGTTCTTGCTTTGATACACCTGACTGTATAGCTCTTAAGTTTTTCCACTAAAATATATGTCAAGCATATGTGGGTGAGAATGAAATTTTAAGATGGAAATGCCTAGAATGATTTCAGGTATATGGAGCCTGGTGTCCATGATCTACTTGAGCACTAGTACAGTTATAGATAGGATCATAACATAAAGCTGTAAACTTATTTCAAACATTAAGGCATTGCTTTTTGTAATTTGGATTTAATACTCTATTGGGCAGGTCTTGAACATGAACTTCATGGATGAAAAACTTCTGTAACAATGTCAGTAATTTAGATATGCCAATTAGCAGAGGCTAACCATCATTCTTGTGAAAGCATGAAAGATCAGAATGCAGAAAACAATGTAAATAATGTAGACAAACCTAATGAGGTTTCAGAAGGGAATAAGGACTCTAGTAGAAACTGTTACCTGTTACTGTGTTAGCCCTTACAGAACATTATGGTAAAGAATATCGCTAAATCTTTATGTCCCAAGAATGTGAATGAAGCTGGACATATATTTTAGTAGAAAAAAATTTCATGAAAGGATATTGTTCAGCATGTGCCATGGTTACTTCTTTTTTTTTTTAAATCTTTTATTTTTTTTATTAATTACACTTTATTCATTTTGTATCCCCCCATGAGCCCCTCCCTCCTCCCCTGCCGATCCCACCCTCCCCTTTCTGCATGCAAGCCACTCCCCAAGTCCACTGATAGGGGAGGTCCTCCTCTCCTTCTTTCTGATCTTAGTCTATCAGTTCTCATCAAAAGTGGCTGCATTGTCCTCTACTGTGGCCTGGTAAGGCTGCTCCCCGCTCAGGGGGAAGTGATCAATGAGCAGGCCAATCAGATTATGTCAGAGGCAGTCCCTCTTCCCATTACTATGGAACCCACCTGGACACTGAACTGCCATGGGCTACACCTGTGCAGGGGTTCCAGGTCATCTCCACAAATAGTCCTTGGTTGGAGTATGAGTCTCTGGGAAGTTCCCTGTGTTCAAATTATCTTGTTCTGTTGCTCTGCTTGTGGAGTTCCTGTTCCCTCCAGCTCTTACTATTTCCCACTTCTTACATAAAATTCCATTCACTCTGCCCATCAGTTGGCCATCAGGCTCAGCATCTGCTTTGACAGTCTATACTGCAGAAGCTTTCAGAGGCCCTCTGTGGCAGGT